>NC_046157.1:48256410-48463910 GCF_011064425.1 Rattus rattus | reverse complement strand
TTTGCCACTACCTCTGGTTACAAGGAAGGTTAAAGCGTTTAAGAACCATCACTAAAAATAGGATTTGAAAAAATTAAAAAGTTACAGAGCTCAGATCCTTGTGCCTGCAAGGCAAGCACGTCATTGGCAGGTTATGGTCTCCAGACGCACTGTCTGCTCTTTAACACAAAAGTTTTTGAGCCTCTGACTTGATGTATGAATTGTTGCTTGTTAGGGGCTTAGCTTGCTTGCCTTGAGTTTTTTTTTTTTTTTTTTTTTTAGAAAACTGCCACAGACTTTGTGGCTTAAAATAACAGATATTTATTCTCTCACAGTTCCCGAGGCCATAATGGTGCTGGTAAATGCTTGGAACATTCTGGAAGCTCTTAAGGAGAGCCTGTGCCATTCCCTTCTCTCTGTCGCTCAGGTTTACTGATAGCCCTTGGCTTGTAGAAGTATCATTCCAGACGTGGTGTCTGGGGCTCTCCCTGTTTATATCAGTGTCTCCATAGGGCCTTCCTGTAAGGATAACAGTCATTGAAAAAGACTCACTCTAATTTTAGTATGCCTTTCTAACAGGTACAGCTGCAAATATCTTACTTCCAAATAAGGTCACTTTCTGAGGTTATAAGTAGACATGGGCCTGTGTGTGAAGCACTTGAACCGACTACAGGAATCCACAGGCCAGATTAACTTCTTTAGAGGCTTAGCTACAAGTCCTGTGGGTGAGGGAGCACTTTCAGCTTCAGTGTCCTCAGTTCCTGTTGTGGGGCGGCGGCGGCGGTGGTGGTAGTGGTGGTGGTGGTGGTGGTAGTGGTCTATTTCAAGTCTTGTACTTGGGGCTTCCCGGAGTATAGAAAGGATTTCCTCTGTGAGCAAAGTCCTCCTCCATCCACTGAGGTGGCTAGTGTAAGGTACTCACTGCCAAGCCACTGAATTCTATCCTTGGATCCCATGGCTCTCAGAAGTTGTCTGCTGATCTCCACACTCTCCACACGTGCATGGCGGCATGTGCACCCTACCCCTACAGTAAATCAATGTAATCAAAATAATACAAGACAGAACCTATTTTTCTCTAGCCTCCATCCACCCCCTCGCCCACCCCCCAGTCCTGGGCAAGGTAATGCAGGAGGGAGCCGTGGTGGCAAGGAATTTTTCTGCAATAGGTTCTTTATAAAATAAAATAAGATTTATTTAATTTAATTTTTGAAATTTATCTATATATGCACTCATATGTATTCGTGCATGTGTGTGTGTGTGTGTGTGTGTGTGTGTGTGTGTGTGTACATGTACCTGTGCATTTGCTTGTATGAAGTTCCCACAGAGACCAAAAGAAGGCATCAGATCTCTTGGAGCTAGAGTTGCAGGTGTGTGTGAACCACATGATGTGGGTGCTAGGAGCTAAACGCAAGTCCTCTGTGAGAGCAGCAAACACTTTTTTTTAAAAAAGAATTATTTATTTAATGTATATGACTACACTGTAGCTGTCTTCAGACACACCAAAAGATCCCATTATAGATGGTTGTGAGCCACCGTGTGGTTGCTGGGAATTGAACTTAGGACCCCTGGAAGAGCAGTCAGTGCTCTTAACCACTGAGCCATCTCTCCAGCCCCGATGGAGCAAACACTCTTAACTGCTGAGCCACTGCTCCTGCACCCCAGTTTCTTTCAATATTAGAAAAATTAGAAAAATTCATACTTGTGCACATTGAAAGATTAAATGACTTCAAAGGCTCTTCAATATGAATCCCTCTCACCCTAATCTCTGTTTATAGTTTTAGTCACAGTCCCCCATCCCCCCACCCTGAGGTAGCCATCCAGGCCCTTACAGGGCCTCAGGCTCAGAAGGGCTCTACTTGGTCTAATTCTCTGCTGCTTTTAGTTTCCAGCCACGTTTAAACCAAGGGCCTGGTGTGTCTATTTTACCCTGGCCTCAAACACTGTGTAGCTAGTCCTGCTTGGAGGCAACCAGTGTTGGCAACTTCCTGTTTGAAATGTTCTATGGGTACTTGTCCCTAAATAGGGACAAGGGCCACGGCCAGAGAGTGACATCGATCTCTCTACATAACCTTTTCTATTATTATATTTTAAGAAATCGTTTGTCAACACTGGTTTTTGAAACCTTTGAAGACTTTAGGGAGGCAGGAGAGATGGCTCAGCAGTTAAGAGCACTTGTTGTTCTTGCAAAGGACCTGGGTTTGGTTCCCAGTGTCTGCGTGGTAACTCACAACCACCTACAAATCCAGTTCCAAGGGATTTGACATCCTCTTCTGGCCTCTGCAGACAGCATGCATGCACGTGTACATACATGCATACATACATACTACAAAGGACTCGTGAAGTAAAAATCAGATGGCATGAACTAAAAAGTCTGTGCTGGCTGCTTTTCTGTCAACCAGACTCGGGTTAGAGTCATCTGGGAAGAGGAAACCTCAATAAAGAAAAGGCTCGCACCGGAATGGCCGGAGGGCGAGCCTGAGAAGCATTTTCTTTCCTTTCCTTTCTTTCTTTCTTTCTTTCTTTCTTTCTTTCTTTCTTTCTTTCTTTCTTTCTTTCTTTCTTTCTTCCTTCCTTCCTTCCTTCCTTCCTTCCTTCCTTCCTTCCTTTCTTTCTTTCTTTCTTTCTTTCTTTCTTTCTTTCTCTTTCTTTAAAAGTGGGTTGTTCACTTTCTTTGTGTCTATCAAACTGAGAAAAATTTGTGTGCAGATATCACAGAACAACATCAACCATTGAATAAATGTGATTCTTCAACGCACACTCGAAGAAGAGGAAAATTCTGTTGGTTTTAAAAATCTGGCATAAATATATTAAAGCTGACAAAAACCAAAACAAAACAGGGCCAGCTACATCACTTCTTCCTACCAAAAACGTACGAAACATTAGCCTCTAACTAGATAAGTGCAATACTTGTCTTCAGAGTTTGACTTGAGTAACGGTGTTTTGAAGTATCGAGCTGGAAGGCTGCTGAAAATAACAAACGGCGAACAGCCGCATGACTCCATTCGTCTCAGATGACGTCGGTCATGGAGGCTGAGTGATTCTGTGCACTTTCCAGGTGATGAATTTTCTTGACTGATGACAGATGTGAGTGGGCACAGATCACTGTGGGTAGGCCCACTCCTAGGCAGGTGATCCTGGTGCTATAAGAAAGCAAGCTGAGCAAGCCATTGAGAACAAGACTCCTCCATGGCTTCTGCGTCCGCTCCTAACTCCAGTTTTCCGCTATGCTTCAGTTCCTGTCCTGACTTTTCTCTAATGGACTGAGAGTGTAAGCCAAAATAAACCCTTTCTTCCCCAACTAGCTTTCGGTGAAGGCGTTTTTATCCAGCAATAGAAACTCTAAGATACTGTCGATATAGTCTTACCCATGAGTAGAGTGCAGATTATAATCATTTCAGTTATTCAAGGGTTCTTAATGGTTCATGTTCTTGGTCAGCCATACCCTGGGCCCTGGGACAGCAGGGGCAAGCAGTAGATGTCTCTACACCAGGAGGTGGGGTCATCAGGGAGTCCTGAGCATCTGCTGTGCAGAGCAGATGAGGATGTCCAGGGATTCATGGCAGACAACGATCAGAGAAAGACAACACCAGATGGGAAGCCAGATACAGTCAAGGCCAGGTTACCCGACCAAGAGGGAATCACTGTGGGAAGAAGCAGACATTTCTGTTGATGATGAGTCGGACTGGGCTGGGGTGACTATCTGAGGACCAAGGCAGCCTGGGCTTTGGAACAATTAAAGAAGGCTTGACTATTAGCATCTTTATAATATAGATGTGAGTGTCCCTGGTACTCAGGGAAGTAGGAAGGTCAGAATACAAACCCAGTGGGGCGAGGAAAGGCTTCTCTTCGTCTTGTCATTCCAGGCACTGTGCACCCCCAACCCCCATCACATCCCTCCCTCTGTGCACCTGCCCCTAGTCACATCCTCCCTCCGCAGTCTTTCCTCTATCTCCCGTATGTATGTGTGTGTTCTCATGCTATCTAGGTACATGACAATGTACATAGCAGACATAACATTATTGGATTTACTTTATAGCTGTATGGCTTAGTTATCAATTGACAAAGCAAACTGAGAGGCTGTTTTGTCCTTGATGACGCATAGAAAGGGGGCTGGGCTTGTGGCTTATTCTAGCTTTCAAGTGTATAATGGGTTTAAATATTCTCTTTCTTTGCTTCAAGGATTTTGACTCTTTCTTCTCTGCAAAAGAAGAAAATATTATTTATTCTTTCCTTGGTCTGGCTCCCCCTCCTGGGTCAAAGGTAAGCTTGGACGCCCTGGGTGGACTAGTACAGGCTATAATGATAGAAGATAGACCTGGTAAATATCAATGCTCATCAATGATACTCTAAGGCAACAAGATTTATTTTTTAACTTGCAGAACACTTCATGAATTTACATATCACCCTTCTGTGGGTGCTCTGCTTATATCTATACATTTTAATGTGTGCGTGTGTGCACATGTGCGTGCTTGTGCATGAATGTATGTGTAATGTTTATGTGTGTATACTCGGTACATTTGTGCATGAGTGTGTGTACGTATGTGTAATGTTCGTGCTTGTGTGCGTGTATACCTATGCATGTATGCATGTGTGTGCACGTGTGTATACCTGTGCATTTGTGTCTGAGTGTGTGTATGCTTGTACTTGTGCATGTATGCATGTGGGTGCATGTATAATGTTTGTGCGCATTTGTGTGTGTATACCTGTGCATGTGTGCATGTGTGTGCATGAGTGTGTGTGCATGTGTAATGTTTGTGTGTGTATACATGTGCATGTGTGCATGAGTGTGTGTGCATGTGTGTGTATGAGTGTGCATGTGTAATGCTTGTGTGTGTATACCTGTGCATTTGTGTATGAGTGTGTGCATGTGTAAGTTTGTATTTATATGATTTTTAATAGAGACTTCATTGAGGAAGTGTGTGCAGAGAGATAATACAAAGGTTTTACTAGACAATTTCCTAGTTTTGCTTTCATTCTTTTCTAGTTAGTTTTGCAGTATTTAATAAATGTGAATGCTGGGGTGAGGCCAGGGGGCGCAGCTCAGTGCAATGGCTTAGAAGAAGGCCCTGGGCTCAGTTTCCAGCATCAAAAAAGAAGAATGAAAAGGGGGAAAGTGTCACATCTTTGTGTTGGGTGATCTAAGTCTTTGTGAGGTGCATAGAAAAACCACTTGTGTGACTCCACAGTTACGTCATCATGACTGACTTCTCTTCAAGCTCCCGAATGTTTGCTTCACATGGTACAGGAGGAGCTGAGAGTTCTACATCTTCATCTGAAGGCTGCTAGCAGAATACTCACTTCCAGGAAGCTAGGATGAGGGTCTTAAGCCCACACCCACAGTGACACACCTACTCCAACAGGGCCACACCTTCTAATAGTGCCACTCCCTGGGCTGAGCATATCAAACCATTACAGCAGTGGAGCCCCAGCGTGGAAAGACACTTTCCTACAGCGTGCTGCAGCAAAATTAAAGAAATACATGGCTGTGCCGCTTGAAACAAATGATGGAAGTTATGATCACTAACCTATAGTTCTTTATTGTCTGATGACAAACTCTTGTTTAAAAAATACGTTTTATTAGCTGGGCATTGTTGCTGCACACCTTTAATCCCAGCTGGGAAGCAGAGACTGGTGGATCTCTGAGTTCCAAAAAGCCAAGCCACGCAGAGAAACCGTCTCAAAAAGACTCCCCCATTTTATCAGTAATAATTAATGAAAATTTAAAAATAAATTCTGTTCCTAATTATTATTTGTGCACAATATATGTGAATACATGCATGGTGTGTGTGTGTGTATATATATGTGTGTGTGGGATATATATATATATATATATATATATATATATATATATGTATATACCATGTGTGCATCTGGTTCCCTTGGAGGTCAGAAAAGGGCATCGAATCCCCAGGGACTGGAGGCACAGATGGCTGTGAGCCACCCTGTAGGTGCTGGAAATTGAATCCACATTCTCTGTAAGACCAGTGAGGGCTCTTAACTACGGGGCCATCTCTTCAGCTTACCCACAGAATTCTTCTGTTTTATTTTAGCAAGTATCAGAGGACGATATCCAATTATACATGCAGCAGGAGTTCCGGCTCTAGTCAGCAGAGATAGATGATCATTACCATGTTACATGTTGATAGAGATAATGTTATAGCGCCACATTTGTTACTTACAATGTTACAGCACCACATTTGTTACTTACAATGTTACAGCGCCACATTTGCAGTACACTGCTAGAGTGTGGTTATTCTAGGTCAACATTTGTGTATCCTGGTGGCTACTGTCCTTAGGGAGTCACCTCATGATATCATAACAGACTCAACAGCAGATATCATAACAGACTCAACAGCAGCATCAACATCAAGATCTCTGTTATGGATTTTCTCTTAGGAAAATATCTGTTTAATCGATAAGACACAAATGACATCTCAAGGTTTGGTTTTGTTTTGAGACAAGTTTCCACTGAATAGATTAGGCTGACTTTGAACTCAACAATTTTCTACTTGAAGCTGCCCCAGTGCCAGGGGCCATCCATCTGAGATAATGTGATTTTGTGATTTATAGCCCAAAGTAAGGTATGATGAAACATTTTGATATAATTTATGTAGCAGTGACCAGCATGTAACAAATGTCAAAACATTTAAATGAATCAGAGGACTTAGGGAAACATGTCAAGAGGACTATGGAAGGTAGGAATTGGAGCTTCTAGAGATGTTCTGGAATTCTCCAGTTTGAAACTGGATAAGCAACAAAGACAATGAACAGCACTGAACGTAAGATTGTAGTTCAGGTCAGAGAGAGAAGCACAGTAGCAAGAGATAAAAGACAAAAGGGTAGAATGTGGGAAAGGCCAGACATCAGACATGAAACATCTGATGTGTGTGCAGCAGGAGGTCTAGGAGGCCAGGAGTTCTAGGACCCCAGATGCCAGACATGAGAGATCTGGCATGTAGCAGGAGTTCTAGGTGGCCAGGAGTCCTAGGATCCCAAATCAGACATGACAGATCTGCTGTGTGCAGCGGGAGATCTAGAAAGAGTGGAGGTCCTGGGAAGGAAAGGAGTTGATACTGGTGGAAGAGTTGCACATCCTCCGTGCAGCCAGTGAGGAGTGTCTTTAGAGTCAGACACTATAAAGAGTCCCTGAAAGGTGGACATAAGAAGGCTTGGATTGAGGAAGGAAATCTCTAGGTAGACCACCGTTGCGTTGAGTAAAATGAAGGCTGAGGATAAGAATAATTGAATTAGTTAAAAGACACAGAAGAGAGGTACATCCTCAAGAGAATTTTCAACTGTTTTCAACTATTTGGTGCAGGTGACAAAATCTGAGGAAGCGTCTTCCCTTCCCAATGGAGATGTAGCAGGAGAGGCAGAGGGGGCTGCAGAGGTAAGGGCTGGTGCTGATTATCCTTACATTTCTTTCTTTATTTCGTCTACCTATATATTCTATGTCTGTCTGTCTATCTGTTCATCTATCTGTCTTCTTTCATCTATCAATCTAGCTCTATCATCTATTTTCTCTATCATCTATCAATCATCTATCTCTATCTATCAATTATCTATATCTACCAATCAATTGATCTGTCATCTAGCAATCATCTATGAGTTCTCTTTCTACCATCTATATAATCTATTATCTATTCTGTGTCTATGTATCATCTAAGATTATCATCTATCATCTCTTTTATCTATTTTCTATCCATCCATCCATTCATCCATCCACTCATTCATCCATCCACCCACTCATCTGCCCATCTACCCATCCATCCACCCCCAACCATACCCCATCTACCCATCCGTCCATCCATCCATCCATCTACCCATCCATCCATCCATCCATCCATCCTTCATCCCACCTGCAAGCTCATCCATCCATTCATAATTCTATCTACCTTTCATTTATATTCATCCATCTATGCACCTGTCACCTTTACCGCCCTTAAACTCAACACCTCACACTCAGCACTTTATGGCTATAGCATGCATGCAGTCAGCCTGTTAGCAGTTTGGGGGTGGGTGTCAGCATCTGAATGACCTTGTGCAGAGGAAGTCTCTGCTGGTGTTACTTATGTGCCATGGCGGAAATGGGAAATCACAGCAGGTGTGGTCTGCCCTTTTACTTGGGACCTCACTGAAGGTCAGTGATGCCTTAAGTTTCTTTTCTAAACAGGGAACAGAGAAGGCTGAAGAAAGCGGAGAAACTGAGGCACAGAAAGAGGACAGTGAAGACACTGGCGAGCTTTCTGAATCCCAAGAGAAGAAGGTGAGTGCTTGTTCTGTTCATGGTAGTCTCTCTGCAGCTTTTCCGTTACTGAGCTCCTGGAAGGTGCTGGGAATTGTGCTGTGTGCTGGGTTCACAGCTTTGAGAGAGAACGTGGATGCTGAGAGCTTAGCTGTGAGGGATCAGCTATTCACTCCTGCTTTACTGCTGTGGAGCAGATGTGAGAGGGCCAGAGTGAGGACTCTGAGCCAGGCTTGCTGGAGAACAGCCAGTGCAGGCCTCAGTGATCATCACGTGTTTGTGGATAAGTCATATTCATGTTCCTGTCAGACAGGGTCCTTATTCCTTCGTCTTCAATGATGACTAACCTATTATGGCTTCCCATGAGCCTTTTGGAGAAAAAGGGCCAGGGTGTTCATGTGTTGGCGAAACAGCAGCAGGAAACTTGAGGACCGGCACTCAGCACTGGGAAAGAAACTCATTGAATTCCGCATCCAGAGAACCAACAAGTTGCAGGGAGTCTGAGGCACACGTGGGATCTGATCCCAAAGAGATTTGCTGTTCTGGGACAGCCAGATGATCAATGATGTATGGGACTCTATAAGCACCAGAGCAATGGGTGTGGGAACCACTTGCAGAATTTGGGAATTTGGTTGACAAGACATTGGGGTGGTGTTGGCTGCCCAGGAACCTTGTGAGTTGGGGAGGGCTATAGGCCTTGGGCTGAGCCTCCCCAGGGAGAGTGTGTCAATAGGAGTGTCATGAGAGCGTCACAATATGGTGGAAATACCACAACTGGCTCATGTTTGTGTTGGCTCTAATCAAGGTAAAGCTACCTTATGGGAAAAGGTCAAGTTATGTTGAGTCCTGTTGGTTGCCAGCTGGTTTTCCTCATCTGGAAACCCAAAGCCCCTGCCTGGTTTGGTGACACACGATTGGGTTCCCACCATACAAAAGTGCCTTTTATAAGGCCAGTGTGGCTGTAGCTCCAAACGCTTGCAGGCCCAAGGCTGGACTAAGGGTTAGAGACCCTGAGGCTACCCCGGCGCTCTCTCCTGCCAGTTCTAGGGCCAGCTGCACTTTCAGGCCACACTGGCAGGCCTAAGCATCATCACCAGCATCCGTGTCTGACACTCATCACCACTGACACCTGCCCTTGGTACCGTCCCAGTGCTGTGTCAGTGGCCCAACTCTCGGCTAAGTTCCCAACAGAAAATAGCTGCTGTGACAGGTCTGAGACTTCTCAGTTCCCATGTCTGCCCCTGGTGGCTCCCGTGGAGGACTGCACAGTGGCATCATGTGGATAATATGACACTCACGGTGCTGGTTCCCACCCAGTCTGCACCTGGCGATGACAGCCTTCTTTGTAAGTCTACGCGGTCATTTGCTAACCATAAACTGGAGTTCAAGCACTTTGCATAGTTGGCTTTTTAACAGCTGCCTGGTTCAGACATTGTCTAATTCCGTGAGCTTATGTTAGGAAGCTTTTAAAATGGGTGTATTGCACCTTAACCTAAGAAGGATTGGAGGCAGGAGTGGCATTTGCTAAACATATTCAATTCACATTTTATCGGTTGAATGAGCCATCGTCCCATGCCGGGCAGAACTTCAGTGATTGGGAGGGAGCAATGGGACAGTAGAGTCCTGGCAGGAAGCCCGGCTCTGAGAGCTAACATCTCCAGGGCCCTCGAAGTTGCTTTTAGGGATAATTCCATAAGAGCACTGAGCAGACGACTGTTTGCATTTAGTACATATTCCAGGAGTGCTCAGTCCCTCTCCTGTTACTGACAGTTACCTGAGGTCGAGACCAGCAGTTACTGTGATAAAACTGTCCCCACTACTGCCCTCCAAGCACCATTTTAAATAACACCTCGTTTCACTTAGATTTAGGAAAGTATGAAACCTTATAGAATTGATAATTCCATGCTGAATGTGGTGGATTTTAATCTGACGACAGGAGATTAAGGAGAAAACGAATAGCCTTGAGAGGCAGAGAGTAGGTATCAGGCCTCGGGTATTCTTGCTCCTAGGTTTTGCTTTTGTTTATTGAGTTTACATCTTGGCTCCACCAGTGGCAAAATCCTAGAGGTCCTGATAATAAGTAAGGGACAGGTCACACCCCCAGGGAGCACACAGGACAGTCAGAGAGACGGACACCTCAGTGATGGCTGTGGGAACCAGTCTGAGGGCCTGTAACTCAGTCTTCTGGGCTATGAAATGTCTTCCCTGAAAACCTTATTTTGAATGACTGCTGATGTAAAAGGACTTCATGTTTGGCTGAAGGAGGAGTGAGGGGTTGGGAAGCTGGAGGGCTAGGCAGGGGCCAGCCAGAGCCATTGTTTTAAACCACAAAGAAGATGTTCCAGGTTTGAGAGGAACGAGATGAAAGAATTATCCTTTAGGAGAATTATTGGAGAGTAACAGCCCCTGGGCTTCCCAGAGTGTGAGCGCCTTTGATGTGGGGAACTGAGGAAAGCCCTGGTCTGTGAAAGTCCCAGCCTGTGGTCTGGGAGCCATGAGGGCAAGAAGGGGTTAAAGAAGAGAATAAAGTCATCCTGGAGTCTGGGCATCAGCTGCAAGCGGGAGGACTGCAAGTCTGTGGCTGGAGTTGCTGAAGAGAGGCAGGCGGCAGGGTGATGGCAAGGTTTTAAGGTCTGTAGACAGCAGCCATGCCAAGGCCATGAGGTCTGAATGAGAACAAATGGTGGTGGTGGTGGGGCTACAAAAGAGGAGTTGAAGAGAAGTGGGAGATGAAGTCATTATAATCTCAACATTGTTTAAAGATTATCATCGTGCCATGCACACGTGTAGAGGTCAGAAGATGCGCTGTACAACCCGTTCTCCCTTCTACGTTTATGTGGGGTGTGAGGATTGAACTCAGCTCATCCAGCTTGCACAGCAAGCTCTTCACTTGCATCTTTGAACCGAGTGTTGTTAGGTCATCACAGCTGGGCTGTCTTATGCCATGAGAATATGTGATGTTCTACTTGTGCAATGAGGTTCTATGCTATTAAAGTTTGTTTCTCTTCAACGTAAGTCTTACTCCATTTTTTTTTCTTTGTGGACCCAAGGAAGAAGAGGGAGAAGAGGGAGAAAAGGGAGAAGAGGGAGAGACAGCAGAAGAGGTAGGATCTGCCACCTTTAATGGTTTAATCAGCTGAGTGAAAACATTTGCTGGTGACACCCATGTAGCTTTTGCTACATTCCTCTCGTGTATGTGTGTGTGTGCGTGTGGTGGTGGTGTGTATGTGTGTATGTGTGTGTGTCTGTGCATGTCTGTGTGCTTGTGTGTATATCTGTTTGTGTATATGTATAAGTGTGTTTGTATGTATATGTATGTGTGCGTATGTAAGTATGTATGTATGTGTGTGTGCATGCGTGTATGTGTATATGTATATATGTGTGTATATATATTTATGCATGCATGTAGGCATGTATGTGTGTATATGTATAGGCATGTATGTGTATATGTGTATATATATATGTTTGTGTATATGTGTATGTTTGTATGTGTGTGCATGTGTGTATATATATACATATATATGTTTATGTGTGCATGTTTGTGTGCACGCGCACATGCGTGTGCATGTGGCAACTGAACATCAATGTCAGATGTCTTCTTCAACCACTCACCACCGTCTTTTGTGTGGCAGGTGTCATGAGAGCCCTCAGCTTAGTTTGGTATCTTGTTCCCATTGTGTCTTTGGTGCTTGTGCTTCTCAGTAATGACGTGGCTTTGTATAAACTAGACGGAAGAGGCAACAGAGGGAGGAGCAGAGGGAGAAGCTGAAGAAGAACCCGAGGAAGAGGGAGGAGAAGAAGAAGATTCTTAGGCTTTTCAGGCTGGTGCTTCAACTTTCCCAGGTAGGCCTGTCACAGGTGTGTCTCTCCTGCCCATCTCTGTGCCTGCAGTCTTCAGAGTCTACCATATCCATGACTTGGCACTAGGGCACTAGGGCATGGTAGGAAAGGAATGAGATCATTATTTAAGAGCTGGCACAGAAGCAGCTCTTGGTGCAGTCTGTCCTGATGCCTCTATTCACCAGCACGCTTGCATGTTCACAGCATGACTCATGCAAGATGCTGCCATCGAGATACTGATGATGCTGACTGCAAACCTAATCTGAAAGTCTCCGAGCTAGCTACTACTTCATAAAAGACAATTGCTGTTGCTGTGCATGTCATGCTAAGGGCTGCACACTGTCTTCACTTATTAATATCAGCTGAAGACTCATGTGTGGACACATTGTGGACCAGGAACACTTGGGTGGACACTCTGTGGACCAGGAACACTTAGGTGGACACACTGTCCCAGGACTTGATGTCTCCCCCATATTTCTTTATGCTGTTGATACACACCACCACCACTTGGCTATAGACCTCTACTTTGTTTTGTTTTCTGGAGACAGGGTTTCTCTGTATAGCCCTGGCTGTCCTGGAACTCACTCTGTAGACCAGGCTGGCCTTGAACCTCAGAGATCCACCTGCTTCTGCCTACCGAGTGCTAGGACTAAAGGCAGGCACCACCACCATCACCACCACCTGGCCACAGATCTCTACCTTAAGGTCAACTCTCTGCCAGATTTTGGTAACAGCTCCACTGCTAAGGAATGAACTAGGACTCATATTCGAGAATTTTATAAAGTTCCATCTGAAGAACTGGGGAAAATGCAAAAGTGATGTGTATTTGTCATCAACCTAGGAGCAAAGCAAATTGCCACAGGGCCACAGAGCCACAGGGCCACAGAACCACAGGGCCACAGAACCACAGAGCCACAGAACCATAGATCACAGAACCACAGAGCCACAGAGCCACAGGGCCACAGGGCCACAGGGCCACAGAGCCACAGGGCCACAGAACCATAGATCACAGAGCCACAGGGCCACAGAACCACAGGGCCACAGGGCCACAGAACCACAGGGCCACAGAACCACAGAGCCACAGAACCATAGAACCCACAGAGCCACAGGCCACAGGGCCACAGGGGCCACAGAACCACAGGGCCACAGAACCACAGAGCCACAGGGCCACAGGGCCACAGAACCACAGGGCCACAGAACCACAGAGCCACAGGGCCACAGGGCCACAGAACCACAGGGCCACAGAACCACAGAGCCACAGAGCCACAGAGCCACAGGGCCATAAAGTCACAGAGCCACAGGGCCACAGAACCATAGATCACAGAGCCACAGGGCCACAGAGCCACAGAGCCACAGGGCCATAAAGTCACAGAGCCACAGGGCCACAGAACCATAGATCACAGAGCCACAGGGCCACAGAATCACAGAACCATAGATCACAGAGCCACAGAGCCAGAGGGACACAGAACCATAGATCCATAGCCACAGAACCATAGATCACAGAGCCACAGAGCAACAGGGCCACAGAACTACAGTGTCACAGGGTCATGTGGCCACAGGCTTACATGGCCACAAGGACATAGGGCCAAGGGCCACACAGCCACAGTGCCCCAGAGCCACAGAACCACAGGGTCACAGTGCCACAGGGCCACAGAACTACAGTGTCACAGGGTCATGTGGCCACAGGGTTACATGGCCAAAGGTTATAGGGCCAAGGGTCACAGAGCCACAGGGCCACAGGGCCAAAGGCAGCTTCCCAAGTACTACAGATCCATCGCTACTCACACCACTTGCAGTTCTGATGCGATGATCATGAAATCCTGAATGTGAAATGGCACTACAGAGGGAGAAACCTTAGCGTGTGGTCTTTGCCCAGGTTCAATTCCAGAGTTAAAATGAAGGCAGTATGGTACCGTGCAGAGCATTCGGTGTGCTTCCCTGAGGGCTCTGGGCTGGAATCCAGCCCTCAGTGATCTGTTTCAAAGTTTGAACACCCGGACACGAGGGAGCGACCCAGGCAGCACCTCAGATTTCACCTTTGACTCCTACTTTCTTAGAGTGTGTCATTGCTGACAGCAGGATCGGAGTCCCTGGGAATCCTCAGCTTCCAGAGCTAAACCTGTCTCTGTGCCAGGGAATTTCACACTCAGTCAGGTTGGAAACACGACCTGCTGGAGAGCATGGCAGTGAACCGAACTGTGAAGACATTCTCCTGTCCAGCCTGGAGTTAGACTCCAACCCGCGCCTGCGTCTGAGGAGCCACAGTGCATGACATTCAGATCCTGCTTTGTTGTTTGATTTTTGTCTTTTGTCTCCTTCGGGCACCCTGCCTGGCCTTGAACTCATGAACTCACAGAGATCCTCCTGCTTCTGTCTCCTAAATGCTGGCTGTAAAGGCGTGGTGGCACAGGCCCAGCACAGTATTCGGAATGAACAGATGGCTCAGCGGTTAAGAGTACTTGCTGCTCTCCTCCAGCGTTCAAGTTTGTTTCCCAGCACCTAAACTGCCTGTGACTCAAGCTCTAAGGGACCCGACTCCCTCCTGTGGCATCCATGGGCACCCTCACATACACACAACACACACACATGTACATACGTGCATTAACGTACAAACATAAACAAAAACCCGCCGCTTCCCTGTGCGTACCACTCAACACTGCTTTCTAATGGGGCCTCGCGCTGTTGAAATGACCCCTCTAGGACTCCGTTGAAGATGCAACCGCTCTGCCTTCCACTAACAAATAGCCGGGAAGCTGTAGAGAGCTTGCCTTTCTCCTGGTGTTTGGTATATGTTAGATCTGACAGCCAGTACAAACCTGGCTCGGTTCTCATGGAGGACATTATTTTCTCTTCTCTACCTGGGGCCACAGATGGTAAAATGTGGCCCTGCCTTCCTGGTTTGTGTGTTGGAGAGTGAAGACTGCAGTGAGTTCTCTATCTTTAACAGTCTTCTCACGATATTTCCTTCCTTTTAGGATGTTCAAGCCTCAAGGCCACATTTGAACTCTCTCTCCTCCTTTAACTCTATGAAATACTCGGCTGGAAGCCAGCCCCCTTCCCCCAGCACCCCTGGGTTCACCGAGGACCCGTGCCCTCCGAAACAGCTTGGTGTATGTGAATCCCTATCTCACCGTGTCAACATGAGGCTGGATGTGAAGACAGCACACGTGCTGTGCCTACGGTTTATGCTCTTTGCTTAACGTTTGTTTCCTCTGCTGCGCACAAGTAGACCTTCTCGTTAATACTCTGCAAACGGGTTCTTGAGGCGTAGTTTCTCTCTGTGATGCGGCCGAAGGATTTCTTTGTGTACCTGCTTGGTTTAGGCTTGGCTTTCAAAACAAAACACTTCCCAGAGAGCAATCATCAATAAAGATTGATAGCAAGAATCTGTCTGGTCTTATTATCCACCCTGTCCCCGCTCCTGGTTCATTCATCTCTCTGCCTCTTTGTGGACCTGAACTTGCTCGGTCTGTTCAGACTAAGTCCTGTGTACCCTGAGGTAGCTTATTGTTGTTGCACTAATTGGTCCAGGTTTTCAATGGGCACTGATTGTTGTGCACTGTGTAGAGCCTGACTGAACTGTAGCACTGACACCCACACATGCAGGGATGTGGCTAGAGCAAGGTGTCTGCAGCATCTTTGTATAATTTTGGCTGCAGGAACCTCTGATCCCCTGGCTGCCAATTGATTTGCAGGGCCAGCAACAGCCGACTGCTCGGGATAGGTTGGACAACATCACTCTGCTTGCCTGCCCGTGTTACTTTATCAGAGATATTTTCTTCCCCGTGACATTCTGTAGTTCTCCCTTTCTCCCTGCCATTCTGTGCAGGGCTGGATGCCTGTGGGGGTGGGGTAGGGCTTGGGTAGAGGTGGGGGAAATGGTGGGGGAGGAAGGCTCCTTCTTTGGTATACTGTCCTCTCTTGTCCCAGTCACCGTGTTAGTATCTCATGGAGTGAGGTGAACTTCCTTCCGCTGAGCTGTGTGCTGTTTACAATGTATCATGTAGCTACAGCAGTCACAGGGAACCCGGAAACTCTGGAAAATAGCTCTTTTCTTGTTACCTTGGTAACAAAAAGAGACACTCGTGAAGAGAATTAGTCTCCACCCCCCAAATCACTGAAGTAGCTTTCCTTTAAAAACATTTCTCTCTCTGTTAAAAGACTGGTGATATGGAAACTTAGTTGATTAAAGTGAATCTCCTTCTCCCTTATATTTTACCTCATTGCACTGAATTGTATGCTTTTAAAAAAAGCTAGTAGCATTTAAAAAACAAACAAACAAACAAACAAACAAACAAACAAACAGCTCCATGTCTGTCTTGTTGGTGCTTAGGGCTGACGATCAGTCCTTCCTTGGCCAAGGAGGAATGAGGTAAACTCCGCTCAGTGCCAGTTGACCCTTAGTTCCAGATTTCTTAAGCAGGAGGTAGAGGCGGGTGGGTCCTGGGCTCATTGACCAGCCACTTTATCCTGGGGAGTGAGACTCACTTCCAGTGAGGAGTCACGTCTTGAGAAGCAAGGGGAGTTCCCGAGGAATGATGGTTGAGGTTGACCTCTCCTTCATGAGCACTGCACATGTGCACCCCCAAATAACTCAAAATTCCATGCTGAAAAAAGGAATACTCCTCCCCCCTCAATGAATTCGATAATTTTATGGCAATCTGATGGGATAAAGAGCTTGGTTGGTCTAAAGAAGGCCAGAGCATTCAAAGTAAGATTTTTTTTTTTTTAATTAGAAAAATCAGAGACACCAAAGCTAATTTATTTCTTTAGGCCTGAGTCGTCCTTGCCGCTCTTCCCTGGGGCGGGTCCTCTGTCCCGCTGGTGGAAGAATCTGCCGCACACATTAACTACCACTAGGGGGCGACAGAAGACAAGCTTCGTGGTCAGCTGCCTGCTTGTCCACTTGTATTTCAGGCATTTACCAAGGGAGAGAGCAGGCAAAACTAAAACCTCCACACAACGGTGAGCTGTGATTGATGACAAACGCATCATTCACAATGCTTTTATCCGAGATAATGTGCAGGTCTAAAATTAATATATGCATACATGTGAATATATTATGTGTAAACACACACACACACACACACACACACACACACACACACACACACACACATGCACTACACCTACCTGTCATGCATTTTCTGCTGTTCCCCCTTATTGTACTCTCTCATGTCCCCATTCTGCCCTCTCCAAGTTCCCATGTCCTCAAAATCTTTTTCTCTTTGAATGTGTATGGGTGTTTTTCCTTCATGTATGGCTGCAACACATTAGTAGTACCTGGCTCCCAGGGAGGATAGAAGAGGGAGTCAGATCTCCTAGGACACCACAAGCTACTATGTGGGTGCTGGGAATCAATTCTTGGACTTCTGGAAGAGTTGCCAATGCCCTTAACTACTGAGCTATCTCTTCAGTCCCCTCAAAGCTTTAAAGCGTATTAGTTACTTATGTGGACATACATGCATTAGTTATGTGCACCTTGTGTGCTCAGGTGCCCAAGGAGGCAACAAGATAGTGTGGAATCCCAGGCAGTTGTGAGCCTCTCTTTCCCTCTCTGCCTCGCCTGCTGCCCTCACGGCTCTGCTTCCTGTCTGTCTGACTGTTCACATGTCCCTTGTCTTCTTCTGCTCCTTCCCCAGCTCTTCATTCCCCTCCCCCAATAAACCTCTTTTACACCAGATCTGTTGCATGGCATAACTTCTCAGTGGTACACCTTGGCTCAGACCCACCCAAGATACCATCACACCTCATATTTCATAGCAGAAATGTTTCATATTTCCTTCCTATGCTGCTTCTATGGTATTGTTATACGGAGATTTCACCTGTTAGCCGGTTTTTCAACAATGTGGCTTTTAATAAAGATTTTTTCTTTTCTTTTATTGGATATTTTCTTTATTTGCATTTCAAATGCTATCACCTTTCCCAATTTCACCTCCAGAAACTCCCTTTCCCATTTCCCCCCCTCCTGTCTCCATGAAGGTGCTCTCCCCCCCACCCATCCACCTACTCCTCCCTGCCTCCCTGCCCTGGCATTCACCTACACTGGGGCATCGAGCCTTCACAGGACCCAGGGCCTCTCGTCCCATTGATGCCCAACAAGGCCATCATCTGCTACGAATGCGGCTGGAGCCATGGGTACCCACTGTGTATTCTTTGGTTGGTGGTTTAGTCCCTGAGCTCTGGAGGCTCTGGTTGGTTGATATTGTGGTTCTTCCTATGGGGTTGCAAACCCCTTCAGCTCCTTCAGTTCTTTCTCTAACTCCTCCATTGGGGACCTGGTTCTTAGTCCAACGGCTGGATGTGAGCATAGGCCTTTGTATTTATCAGTCTCTGGTAGAGCCTCTCAGGAGACAGCTCCTGTCAGCATGCACTTCTTGGCATCTGCAATAGTGTCTGGGTTTGGTGAGCCTGGAGTTGCAAGACTTGGATTTGCCTCTCACTGGTCAAAGTGACTCCAGATAAGTACAGCCTTTCCCCCGACCTGCCTATTCCAGAGGTTGGGATCTTTGTCCTGATCTTGGGACTCCTCCCCTCCCCCCGACTACCATGACCATGGGCCAGAAAGTTCCAAATGTAAGATTTTTCCTTTAAGTCCCCTAAACTTTAACTTCTGTCCCTAGTCTACATCTGCCTCAACAGATTTCTACTCTGCCAAGAGACGGTCAGCTGGGGATTACAAATTGCTTCAAATGGCTCTGAACTCTGGACTTGCTGAAAGCTGGTGCGATCCAGTCCAGCCGCTGTGATTGGCCAGTCTCTTCAGCTGTGTCAGCTAACCAGATGCTTCTGATAAGTGCCCCATTGCCTCAATTCCTCCCAGCCTTTGACTAGCATTCTGGTCTTCCTGGGCCCTGACAGTGACTTCCTGTCTCGGCTGACTACAGGCCCTGACAGGCTGGACTACTGAGTCACAAGGGAACTTCCCGGCATAGGGGACAAAATAACTACCATAGTGCCAATTGGCACACCAGCAAAGGTACCTGTTTAAACTGGATAGACCCAGACCTATCAACATGTAGATTCATTAGCTGAACCAGATCTAGAATACAATAGGGAACTCGACCTGCTCTATATAGAGAAAGGAGGTATTGTATGGCTTTAAGTGAAAGTGTTGTTTCTATACACAGTACTTGGAAATCATTAGAGACAATCTGGTTGTACTCAGAGAAACACTGCATAAAGGGGAGGTGAGAGGCAATAAACGGCTGGTGCGCAATCTCTTTTTGGGGTCCTCCTACATAGTAACTAATGCCAGCCATCACAGGACATCGGGACCCTTCTGTTTCTACTAATTACTGCTGGCCCTTGCAACATTAATGCCTTAATTAGATACATACGTTCCTTTCTGGGTGCTATTATGTTGATAGTTATTAGATCCTAATGTTACCGAATGCCTGCTATAGAGTCCATGACTTGACTCAGGGTACAACATAAGGGGGAGACATGAGATCCAAACAGGGCGGGCTCTGTACCTTGAAGGCTAAGGGTTCCGTTTGTAGTAAAAACAGTTAAGAACAAGTTCCTGTGTGTCCCACATTAAGTTATGGCAAGTTAAGGTTGTAATTAAGAACATGTTCCTGCTTCTTAGATCTGGTGTGAACTGCTTGGATCCTGTTCTTAAGGTTTCTAATTGTAATTAGGAACAAGTTCTGTTTCTTAGATCTGGTGTGAACTGCTTGGATCCTGTTCTTAAGGTTTCTAATTGTAATTAGGAACAAGTTCCTGTTTCTTAGATCTGGTGTGAACTGCTTGGATCTTGTTGTCATGATGAATATCTTTACCCTGCTCCTTCCCTTTCACTGTCTTTCTAGCGATGTGCAATCACCAACTCTCTCTCTTCTCCCATAGAAAGGACCTCAAGACTCTGAGAGGCTCTGCCAGCATCTGACTAAGACAGATGCAAATACTCACAACCAACCACCAGACTGAGCCCAGGGACTCCAATAGTTAGGGGAAGGACTGAAGGGAATTGCAACCCCATAAGAAGAACAATATTAACTAATTGGACACCTCCAGATCTCCCAGGGACTAAACCACCATCCAAAGAGTATACACGGAAGGACCCAGGCTCCAGCTGCATATGTAACAGAGGATGGCCTTATCTGGCATCAAGGGAGGCCCTTGGTCCTGTGGAGGCTTGTTGCTGCAGGGTAGGGGAATGCCAGAAGTATAAGGTGGGAGTAGGTGGGTGGGGGAGCACCCTCTTACAGGCAAAGGGGGGATGGGATGGAGGATTTGTGGAGAGGAGACTGGGAAGGGGGACGACATTTGAAATGTAAAATAAATAGAATAATGAATTAATACATTTAAAAGAAGGCCCTAAAGAGGCCAGTTGGGGCTCTTGCTCAGATCCTGACTTAGGAAGGGACAGCAGGCTGGCTAGTTCCAGTTAAACCCCAAAATACAGCTTGCTTTAATTGGACAATCATGGATTTGGTCTTTTCTGCTTGAGATTTTCAGGCTCAACATTGCCGGGCACTTTTACTCAAGCTTCGTAATTCACCTGGATGGACTTGTCGGTTCCTGGAGTTGCGCTTTGGTTTGTCACCGGGGCATTTTGAGAAAGAGAGAGAAGCTGTTTGTGTATCTATCTCCAGGGGTCAGACCCTCACCTTCTGACAGTGTTCTAGGATTCCAACGTAGATCATGGTCATCCAGTGCTTGTGTTTTCACTAAATAGGTTGAGGGGACAGGTTTATTCAGGTCTGGAGCTTGAAGGAAACAGGTTAGAAGTCTGAAAAGCCCCGTTTTTGAAGAGAGAAGTCTTAGGGGGGTGTGGTGACTCCTGGACATTCCCAGTCCATTGGCAGCTTTTGTTCCTAGCCTCATTCCAGGCCTTTCTTTTGAGGATTGGGTACAAGTGTAACCTTCTGCTGTACTGGTGTATCCATTAAAGGTACTAACTGTGCAAGTGAAGGGGTGTTGGAGGTGAGTGGGGCAGGCTTCACTGTCTATTTAGAGTGCAAGTGAAAAGGATGGGTTGTTGTAGATTAAGGACAGGAGGAAAATGGAGTTACCAGGTATTGGTTTACGTTAAATCTCAAAGCCTTCACTTGGAGGGTCAGCCATAGTCTTCCAGGCAAAGTACTCTCAGATGGCTTATGTATTTCTTACACTGGCCTCTGAGTTTTAGGTAAACACCATAAGCTCTTATTTCAGTCTGTCCCAGTGTTACACCACTTTCTGCTCTGTAAATGTGTATTGAAGTGACTTTGCCTTTTTGGTGACAGTCTGGGGGTCACAGGCTCACTGGTTAGGTCCTGTGCTATGCTCAGGGCTCAGGATTCTCCGAAGGCCTCCTTTCTGCACCCCCCCACCCACCAAGCTCCCTGAGGCTTCTTAATTGATGTTACTATTCTCAGGAGACCAGTGGTTTCCTTTTGGGCTTATATTAGTTTCTGTTCTTTCTGCTGGGACAAAATAAAAGAGAAGCAACTTGGGGAAGGAAGGGTTTAGTTTTGCCCATGTTTTGACAGCAGAGTCCCTGGTGGAGGGGAAGGTTTGGTGCTGGCTGCAGCTACAATGGTGGCTTCAAGAGTGTGAAGTGTAACATATGTAGCTACAAGTAGAGACTGTGACAGGAAGCTCCTTAGAAAGATTGCACTTTGCAACTTTGTAACTTCCTCTGACCTTCTGCAAAGCTCCTAATGGGTTAGACCAGCAGTGATGAGGAAAGGTTCAGATGTCCAGGTCCAGATATAAGTCATCTTGGTGCACCTTCCCCATCCTTGTGGAAGGAATAAGCAGAGCTCTCAACCAAACCAAAGGGCTTAGAGTACAGTTCTATACCATTGAAGGCCTCTAGTTGAGTTTCACCGCTTTACTGGAATGTGCCTACCCCATGCTCCCAGCAATGCATTGAAAAGTGCCTTTACGTCTTCAATTTGATATCGCATTGGAACATGGGATTTGTAGTCACCTGAATCTGTGTTCCTGGGCTAAGGTCACTCATATTTGACTCCAGAATAAACTCTTATCTCCTTCGAGGTGAGAGTTGGGTTTCCATGTTGTGGCTCTGCCTGCTTCCTCTTCTTGCCGTTTCTACTCAGTCCCAGACTCCAGTTCCTTGAAATATGCCACCTCTCCTCTTCAGTCAAACCTCTCAGGAAGCACCCTCACTAACATGTCCTGAGGTGTGTCTCCTGGGCGACTCCAAACCCAGGGGAGTTGCCAGTCGAAAGTAACCACCTGTTACCAGGCTCCATACAGCACATCTGTATTTCCTCATAAGTAGTTCTGATCTCAAAAAGAATTTATGGCTATTCAATAGGAATTATAGTTTTTGATTGGTCACTATTAATTCTTACCTAATGGTATCAGTAGTTCAAAATATTTTGGTGTGTGTGTGTGTGTGTGTGTGTGTGTGTGTGTGTGTGTGTGTGTGTTATGAGGTACGGGGAACAGCCTCAAGTGTTTGTCCTTACCATAAACTTTTTTGAGGAAAGGGAGTGTCTATTTTATATGCATGAGTGTTTTACCTGCATGTGTGTCTGTGTACCACATGCTTGGTGCCTGAGGGGTTAGAATAGAGGGAGTTGGATCCCTTGGAACCAGACTTGCTAGCAATTGTGAGCTGTCATGTGGATGCAGAGAACCTGGGTTCTCTGTCAGAGCAACAAGTGCTCTTAAGCACTGAGCTATCTCATTAAGTCCCTGGCTAGCCTGTAACTCAGTACGTAGACTCAGAGAGATTCACTTGCCTCTGCCTCCTGACTGAACCCCCAGGCCTGACCAGGGACTCTCTTTGTCCTTCACTGTTTTGTCTCCCAGGCTGGCTGCTCTATCAGCTTCTGGAATCCTTCTGCTTCTTCATGGCATCTCAACCTCGGAGCCCTGGGCTACGGCTGCTGCTGCACTTGGCTTTACGTAGGTTCTAAACCTTAACTCAGGTTCTAAAGCTTGCCCGACAAGCCGTTTGCTCACAAAACCATCTCCTCAGCATAACTATTTCACCGAAGCTTCTTTTCCTGGGAGAGACCTGGAGTGGACTCGAAGCTGGCATCAGTATAAAGGTGACCATGCCATAGACACAGTATCCGGAAGTACTGGAATAATCATAGATAATTCTCCAGTGTCAAAGGCCACTGATGTTTTTTCAAATCCAGGAATGAACCCAACAGAAAGTGCAAACAAAAAAAGTAAACTTGTTTTACACAAGATCTCAAATGGGGAAGTACCCAATGAATTGTGCTCTAAATTGAAAACTCATGAGGTGAGCAATTATAGATGGCTTTGCGAAGTTCTATTTTCATATATAGTATGTGTGGTGTGCATGTGTGTGATGTTTATAAGTATGTGTATGTGTGGTATATATTAAAAAATATGTGTGTGTATGATGTTTATGTGGTGTGTGTGTATGTGTGTGTGGTGTTCATGTGTATATGTGTATGTGTTGTGCATGTGTATATGTGTATGTGTGGTTTATATGTGTGTGTTTATATGTGGTGTATATATATATGTGTGTGGTGCTATGTGTGTGTATGTGTGGTGTATATATATGTGTATGTGTGTGGTATGCATGTGTATATATGTGTGTGTATGTGAGTGTGTGTGTATGTGTGTATGATGTTTATATGTGTGGTGTATATATATATGTATGTGGTGCTCATGTGTATATGTGTGTATGTGTGATATATATATGTGTGTGTACATGTGTATATGTGTGTATATGTGATATATATGTGTGTGTGTGCATGTGTATGTGTGTGTATATGTGATATATATATATGTGTGTGTGCGCGTGTATGTGTGGAATGTATGTGTGTGTATAATGTTTATATGTGTGTGTATATGTGGTGTATATATATATATGTATGTGTGGTGCTTATGTGTATATGTGTGTATATGTGGTGGTGTATATATGTGTGTATGTGTATATGTGTGGTGTATATATGTGTGTGTGGTGTGCGTGTTTGTGTGCATAGTATGTATGTGTGTGTACATGTGGTATGTGTATATATGTGTGTATGTGTATATGTATGCATGTGCATATGTGTATGTGGGGACAGGATGTACATGTGTGTGATATGCATATGTATATGTGTGTAGGTTTGTGTACATGGATGCTTGCTTGCTTGTGTCTGGGTACACATGTGCTTGGAGGTCTGTGCATCTGTGTGTGCATGGGAGTGGGCATGTGAAGGTTGGAAGTTGATACTGGGTGTTTTCCTTGATGTATTGAGGTAGAGCTCTTCATTGAACCCAGAGCTCACCAGTTTGGCTAGCCTAGCTACCCAGTTTGCTCCAGGGATCCAGTTTCTGCTGGTGGCCACCATACTTCACTGGCATTTGCATGGGCGCTGGGGATCCAAACTCTGTCCTCATGCCTACCCTCCGAGCACTTTACTGGGGAGCTGTCTCCCCAGACCGCAGTCATATATGTTCCCTCTGATAGATCAGCATTGTGTATTTGACACCAACAACTAGCCATAGAAACTAATTTGGTAGCCTGCAGTTCAATTTGGATTTTATTTTTTTCATGAAGATTTTTTTCCCCCCAAGGTTTAGGGACCCACTGTGGAGGGCCAGCCTGGTAACCATGGAAACACCACTGCCATCCGCAAAGTAGCTCCCAGAACTCAAGGTTCTCTGGCTGGGGGGGTTAATTCCTGCAACAAAGGCTTTCTGTTCCAGAGGGCACAGGAAAGCTCCTGTTTGTGTTGGTGGCTGGGACGAGCCTTCGGGCTGCTGACTCAGGAGGGAAGAACGTAAGTCAGAGCTTCCCACCCTTGGTTGTTTTATGAACACGGAATAGTGAAAATGCTTGCGGGCAGGGCATGTTCCCTAGGATCCCACGCCTCGTCTCAGCGTCACAGCCTCCCGCCTCGGTGCCGGTCAGTGAGCTCGTTCGCAACTGCGGTATCGCATCCTTTAAGCATTTCTCAAGCTGTACGTAGTGTGCACAGCACACCAGCTCCGTGTGTTTCAAAGGGGTCCCAAAACCTATCTCAAAATAACCCAGATGACTAGGATATCGTAGTACCGCCAGCTCGCTGCGTGGCTGCTTTGCCGGCTGCTTCTCACAGACTGCAGCTGCCTTAACGGTGGTTTCTGAGGTCATCCTCTGCAGCTGCATCGTCAAGACTGTTAAATGTCCTCGGAGAAGCCACCTGCATGCTCCAAACTCACTAGACAGAGCACATGCTTGAGCTAGTGAAGTGCTCTTCATAGCGAGCATCGAGCATTTCTCAGAAAATGATTTTTGCGTATGATTTAAATATTTAGTGATGTAAAAATGTGTCTGAATTCCGGTTTGTCTTGTTCCATGGCAGTAGTAGTTGCTAAGGAGGTTATGGTACGGAGGGCAGAGGCTTTGCAGGTAGAGCCCGGCTTTCTTTAATGTCCCTCATCCATCTATCTATCTATCATCTATCTATCTATCTATCTATCTATCTATCTATCTATCTATCTATCTATCTATCTATCTATCTATCTGTCATTTTATTGTTCTCCTAGTGTTCATCTTTCAGTTTTCTGGGTTTCTGCATGTCCTCAACTATATTTTTCAGGCAGGCGTTTGCTCTCCACTTGTGAAGTGCAAAAGACAGTGATCTCGGGAAGTGAGAACTGGACCATGCACAGAGATGTGGCATAGGGCTCTGCTGATGAACGTGTGCTTGTTGCTGCTGGTCAATGGGGAGTGGGAGGGGGCGGTCTGGATGGATGTTTCCAAGGATGATTTAAAGTAGCAGGAGTGGAGTGATGGCTCAGGTCTGGAAGAGCTAAGCTTTGTGACTATTGCTTGGGGCTTGCACGGGCTTCAGAGGAGTCTGGCTGCCAAGGGTACGGCACAGGAGGTTCTGTTTTGATTGGCAGGCTTGGATTATGTAAGCCTTTGTTCCCTTCCATAGGCATAAGACTCTAAGTAGGGGGACACACTTGACAGTTCACTCAGAGGCAGGCACCCCCATCTAGTCTAGGCTGCATGATCCCTTTTCTGTAGTTCTAGTAGGGAAGAGGTAGGAACGTGTTTCTGGGTGTGTTTGAGTCAGAACGAAGCTGGTATGTATGTGCACAGCTAAGTGCAGACAGAGGCTGTAGGCTGTTCACAGGTTGCTAGGCGTATTTGTACAGACCAAGATCTATCTATCTGCCTCTGTCTCCTGAGTTCTGGGGTTGAAGATGTGCACCACCACTGCTCTGCTCGACGGCTTGATCTTTTATTTTTTTAAATAAAGGTTACAAACAGTTTAAGGTTTATTTGTTTTTGTGTGTGTAGGTTTTATGTACTACATATGTGCCTGGCACCGTGGATGCCAGAAGAGGACCTTGAATTCCCTGTTACTGGAAGTACAGACTGGTGTGAGTCATTATGCAGGTGCTAGGAATTGAACCTGGGTCTTCTGGAGGAGCAGTCATTGAGTGGGGTTGAGCCGTTCCTACAGCCCACCGCTGATTCTTTTTTTTTTTTTTTTCTTTTTTCTTTTTTTCGGAGCTGGGGACCGAACCCAGGGCCTTGCGCTTGCTAGGCAAGCGCTCTACCACTGAGCTAAATCCCCAACCCCCCCCACCGCTGACTCTTTATCTTTTCTTTCCAAGTTCTGGGATCGCAGGCTATAGGAACACACCTTGATTCTCCGGCAGGTACATTCTTTTTACTTTATTTTAACGATTTATTTATTTACTGTGGACACAGTGTTCTGCCTGCATGTATATCTCTCCATGCCAGTAGAGGGCATCAGACCTCATTATAGATGGTTGGGAGCCACCGTGTGGTTGCTGGAAATTGAACTTATGACCTCTGGGAGAAGAGCCAGTGCTCTTAACCTCTGAGCCATTTTCCACCCCCATCAGGTATCTTCTTAAACGGGATTCCGACAGTTCAAATAGTGCCATCCTGTACATCTTTTTTTTTTTTTTTTTTTTTTTTTTTTTTGGAGCTGGGGACCAACCCAGGGCCTCGAGCTTGCTAGGGCAAGCGCCTACCACTGAGCCAAATCCCCAACCCCATCCTGTACATCTTTAATACATGTAGACAATTCTCCCTCAGACACTGTCCTCGGACTACAAGCAGCAATGAGCAAGGGCCCGTTTCTCTATCCATCCTTGAGATTTTTTTGCCAATGTTGAAATAACTCATATTTAGAATTTTATTTTAGTGTCTTTACTTAAGAGTCAGTTTAGAGAGATGTTTAGCCGTGTGACTCTCTGTTTTTGCTGTTGGGGTACATGTGTACCATGTATGTTTGCATGTGCCTGTGCCTGGTGTGCTTACCCATGGAGGTGTGCATGTGGAGGCCTGAGGCTGCTGTTAGTTAGAACGTGCTCCTCAGGTGACTGCCCACGTCCTCTTTTTGACGGGGTCTCTCAGTAAACCTGGAGCCCCCTGTTTCTGCCCTGGGATTGTCTGTCTGTGTCTGTCCTACCCTGGTGCTTGGGTTACAGATGCCTGCTGCTATGCCAGGCCCTTCTGTGGGTCTGGGGCCCTAGTTGTTGAGCAGCAGCACTGAGGAGCCAGCTGTTAATTGCCTGCTATGACGTTAGGATCTTCCGTGGTTGGTGGCCGGCTCCTTGATGCTGAAATGATCTTTCTATAGTGAAAACAAAGCAAAACGACCCATCTACAGTCACCTGCATACCCAACCACTCTACAGTCACCTGCATACCCAACCAAAACAACCCGTCTATGGTCACCTGCATACCCAACCCATCTACAGTCACCTGCATACCCAACCCATCTACAGTCACCTGCATACCCAACCCATCTACAGTCACCTGCATACCCAACCCATCTACAGTCACCTGCATACCCAACCCATCTACAGTCGTCTGCATACCCAACCCATCTACAGTCACCTGCATACCCAACCCATCTACAGTCGCCTGCATACCCAACCCATCTACAGTTGTCTGCATACCCAACCCATCTACAGTTGTCTGCATACCCAACCCATCTACAATTGTCTGCATACCCAACCAAGTTTAATTATCATTTAGGACTCTGTTCTCTGTCCAACTTGACACATCCTGGAGCTATCGGAGAGGAAAGCCTGGAATGAGAAATCTCCAAGACCACAGTGGCTTGTGGGCATGTGTGTGTGCTGTGGGTGTCTAGATTGTTAATCACTACAGGAGGTCCTAGGGCACTGTGGTTGTAGGAGGGTCACTAGTGCTGGTTGTGGGCAGGTGATCCTGGGTTGTAGAAGAAAGCTGGCCAAACAGGAACCAGTGAGTGAGGAGACAGCAAGCAGCATTCCTTCACTGGTTCCTGTCTTGAATTCCTGCCTAACCTCTCTCAAGGACGGCCTGAGACCTGAAAGTCAAGGTAAGTGGAGTTAACCCTCTCTTCCCAAGTTGTTTCTGTTCAGAGTATTTTACCACAGCAGCAGAAGGGAAACTAGGATTTAGGTCATTCTAAGAGAGTTCCCCCTTCTGCCCAGATGACGTTTCACTCTCTAGCTCAGGCTGGCCTCTGACTCACGACAACCCTCCTGTGTTAGCCTCCCCTCATACCATGATCACAGACTTGAGCCATTATGTGTGACACTGACAGTGCTGAATACATTTGTTTTTCCTCTTACAGAAGCCACAGAGAATTATAAAATTAAATCACCGACCCCTTAGAGCTTGTGTTTAGCAGGGCACCCCCTGTCCTGGGTATCTTAGTTAGGGTTTCCATTGCTGTGACACCATGACCAAGGCAATTCTTAAAAAGGCCAACGTTTAATTGGGGTTGGCTTACAGGTTTAGAGGTTCAGTCCATTATCATCAAGGCAGGAGCACAGCAGTGTCCAGGCAGACATGTAGGAGGAGCTGAGAGCTCTACATCTTTATCTGAAGGCCGCTAGGAGAATACTAGCTCCCAATTAGTTAGGAGTAGGGTCTCATTGCTCACTTCCACAGTGACACACTTCTTCCAACAAGGCCACACCCACTCCAACAAGGCCACACCCACTCCAACAAGGCCACACCTCCTCCAACAAGGCCGTGCCTCCTAATAGTGCCACTCCCTGGTCTGAGCATATTCAAACCACCACACACAGACATTGCTTGGTGGTAACAGTTGAACCATTAATGAACAATGACGCCATTTCAGGAAACCTAAAATACCTACACCCTGCCACTCTGGATGCTGCTCCCTAATGCTTCTCCTGAGTGCTAAGTTCCTGAACCCTTCCATAGTATCAGCTCTAAATAGGTGCCTGATGTGTTGGGTGGCTATCGGACAAGTGGTCATGGTTCTGGACAATGTTTGTCTAGCTAGTCTCTTCCAGGTAGAAATCACTAGGACGGCTGCAGAGGGATGCTTTCTGCCTGTCTTTCCTTCTCTCCTTAGCCCTAAGGACAGACTGTGATAGGGGGTTGTAGAGATGAATCAGGGGATAGACTTGAACACTGAACACTTGCTGTGTGACTTTTTCTTGGGAGAGGTGAAGGAATATCTGTTCTCCCTAGATGGAGCACTAATGGCAGATGGTCGTACAGGTCTCCCTGGTGAACTATGAGTTTGTTGAGATTACTTACGGGAGTATGGATGAGGAGTTACTTACAAAAGAGTGGGTGACCTCTCCAAACATCTGCATCACAAAAGAAGTCCCACCTGAACACAGACGGTGACATCATGAAAACTGCAAAGATGAGTCTCTCCCAACAAGGACCCAGTTGCCCTCCACGTGCTCTAGGATCTCCTTAGATCACATGACTCTGGGGCAGGATTGTCCCATCTGGCAGAGGGACAGGAGGGATGGAGTGGTTGGGTTCTCAGGTGAGAGTCTAGTGATCCTGCCCACTCTAGCCTCCTATGAGAGCTCCAGGACTCAAGAAGTACTCACGTTTGTTCTTATTGGATGATGGTCACGATTAGACATTCTTGAAGGACACCATTCCCCAGGGAGAAAGAGTGAGTTAATCAGCTACATACATGTTTTCCTTAGTCTAGAAGCTTGTCTCGGGTTAGAGAGTGTGTTCATGAGGGTTTAAATCAGGCTCTGGTTTTCAGAAGGCTTAATCCAGCTGTATTAGTATCCAAGGAGACAAGGTATCAGGAGAAAAAGTCTCTCTCTCTCTCTCTCTCTCTCTCTCTCTCTCTCTCTCTTCTCTCTCTCTCTCTCTCTCACACACACACACACACACACACACACACGAGAGAGAGAGAGACAGAGAGAGAGAGAGACAGAGACAGAGAGACAGAGAGACAGACAGAGAGAATATTTTGGAAAGCAGAACTCTGCATCTGAGAGGCCTGCAGGGCCATGGCCCACCCTGTCATGCTAGAGAAGAATATTTAAGCCTCTCCCAGATGGTACCAGCTTGGACAGAATCACTCTAGTGTAGCATGTACTTTTTATGTTACTGTCTTTTGCTCTGGGATCTGCAGTGCTGCCACCACTCACCCAGTTTCCCTTGAATCCTCGGACAAAAGACACACCAACAGTATTTGTGTGCATGTGTATATTTGTGCATGTGTGTGTATATATTTGTGAGTGTATATGTGTGTGTATGTGCATGGATGTGTGTATGTGTGCCTGTGTTTGTGTATATGTATTTTTAATCTAGGACCTGAGAAAGCAACTCAGAGCAGGCTAGGGAGGTGTGGGGAGGTACAGGAACAACAGTGTCCTTATTACTATGGGTTCCTTGGCAGATCATGGAACCCTCCTTGTTGCAGATGGCACCGACCTTGCATAATAAGCAACAGGTGGTTGAGGCCCATCTGCTGTAACTGTGTGTTCTCTTGGCATCTGTTAACTCTTACCAGATGGCCTTAGACGGTTTTGCCATGTCACCACCTTCAGTAAGCGGTGACAGCACACTGTGTGAGCTGGGGTGCAGCTCCATGCACTAAACTCAGTCTATGTGAGGCTCATGTGAAGCGGCACATGCCTCCACATGCTGAGAGGGTAGGACCCCAGACTCTCTGGTAGCTACACCTGGCTGGCTTCTGTGGCTTGAATGATGCACCCATGGCCCAGGGGTGTGGCTCACTGTGCTCTCTTGCTGGACACAAGCAATTCTAGTGCATGTTGGTCATCTTGCACAAAGCCCTCATGTGGTGTTAGCATGGCTGGCTCCTTCCAGCAATTCGTATCCATCCCTCTCCAACTGTACTGCCTGGTTTTGTGTGTCAACTTGACGCAAGCTGGAGTCATCACAGAGAAAGGAGTCTCCCTTGAGGAAATGCCTCCATGAGATCCAGCTGTAAGGCATTTTCTCAATTAGTGATCAAGGGGGGAGGACCCAGCCCATTGTGGGTGGTGCCATCCCTGAACTGGTGGTCCTGGGTTCTATAAGAGAGCAGGCTGAGCAAGCCAGGGGAGGCAAGCCAGTGTAAGCAGCACTCCTCCATGGCCTCTGCATCAGCTCCTGCCTCCAAGGTCCTGCCCTGTGTGAGTTCCTGTCCTGACTTCCTTTGGTGATGAACAGCAACGTGGAAGAGTGAATAAACTCTTTCCTCCCCACTTGCTTCTTGGTCATGATGTCTGTGCAGGGATAGAAACTTTGACTAAGACACCACCTGATCCATCAACCTCTGTCTTCACCTCTTCCCCGTTCTGCCTCTCTCCCCACTCTCTTCCCACTCTCTTCCTTCCTCTACTCTTTCCCTCATTCCTCCTCCTTCTGTCCTCTTTCCCTCTTCCTTCTTCTTTCTTCATTTTCTTCCTTCCTTCCTCCTTTCTTTCTCTTTCCTTCCTCCTTCTCTACTTCTTCCTCCCTCCTTTCTTTTCTCTCTTCCTCCTTCCTTCCTCCTTCATTCCTTCCTTCCTCTTTTCCTCCCCCTCCCTCCAACCCTTTCCTTAGTTCTGTTCTCCCTCCCTCTCCTCCCCTCCCTCTCCTTCCTTCCTTTCTTTCTCCTCCATTCCTTTTTCTTTACTTCCTCCCTCTCTGCCTCCTTTTCTTCTTTCTCCTCCTTCCTTCCTTCCTTCCTTCCTTCCCTCCTTTCTCCTCCAACTCTCCCCTTGTGTCTCCCTTTCTCTCAATCACACCTGGACATCAACTTCAGACAACTAATCCAGCCGCCCTTTTGGGCTCTGGGCAGGTTTTCAGTGTGGCTTAATGCGAGGATCTGTATCATTTTATCCTTTAATTCCCTTTCCAATGGCCACCACTCCAAGACTTCTGAGTGATGCCTTGAGCAGGAGGTATTGACACTTCCTGTGCACACAATGTCCTTGCTTTCCTTTAGTTTGTTGAGATTGTATCACAATTCCCATCAGCCTGAGGAGCTTGCTGAGCCCCATGGGGGCCAAGGCCAGATGGTCCACAGCAGGGAGAGCCTTGACCCCTTATGTGTATCTCGGCCTCTACTGTCATTTCCCAACCACGGATTCATGTGGTTCTGTCACTTGTCCTTACAAAATGACAGGTACAAAATTGTGCCTGGATCCTGCTTTATGGGCTGAGGGTGCAGCCTAGATGGCATGGTGTTTGCTAAGCATGTAAGAAGCCCTGGGTTCGATTCCCTGAACTGTAGAGACTAGCTGTGGTGACTGGTAACCCCAACACTCAGGAAGTAGATGCAAAAGGAGTAAGAAGTTCAAGGTAATCCTTGGCAACTCGGGATAGTTTTGTCAACTTCTAGCAATCGACAATCGCTTGAGAAGAGCCTGAAGGATTGTCTACATCACTCTTACCCATGAGCATGTCTGTAGAGGGTGTCTCCACCATGCTAATTTATGTATAAGATAGAGCTTAACAGTGGGCAGCCCTGTCTCCTGTGCTTTGGGTCCTGGGCTGTAAGAAATAGAAGGTGAGTGAGTGTAAGCACGCACTCACCCTCTGCTGCGGACTGTACTGTGGATGTGACCAGCTGCTTCAAGCTCCTGCCTTGACTTCTCTGCACTGTAACCTGGATTTATCAGTAGAATAAACTCTCTCAAGGCTGCTGGGTTCCTCCATTAGAACAACAGGAAGGAAACTAGAACAGGTCAGCCTGGATATCTTATTTTAAAAGCAAAGCAAAGCAAAACAAAACATGTCTTTCTATTAGACATGTATATTATTAGACATGTATCTATATTTTAGATCTTAAAACCCAGTGATACACACACTCCAACAAGGTCACATCTTGTGACAGTGCCACTCCCTGTGAACCTTTGGGGGGCCATTCATTCAAATCACCACAGCACCTGTCCCCTCTCCTAGTGGTGGAGACAGGTCACTAGATCCTAGAGCTCGCATTGAACAAATAAGAGTATTGTGAGCATTTCCCTGTGTCATCACAGATGCTGTGCAAATATACCTCTACCTCTGATGTAGGATCAGACTTGTCTGGGCGCTCCACGGCTGAGTTGGGCCAGGCTGCTGGCTAAGCCTTGCCAACAGTAGGCGTAGTCCCATATTTCCATACTCCTGCCAGCTTGTCCCAGCCTGCTGACTGGCACTAGGCTTATAGGTGTGAAGTGCTTCTCCATGGCCTTAATTTGTATATCCCAGGCTACTAATGTTTGTTTGTATTGCTTCCCAACCCTGCTGTTGGCCACAGTGCACTCCTCTCTAAGCTTTGGGTATGTGCCAGAGTTGCTGTTCTCTCTCTGGTCCCCTGGAGCTCCCTGGTTTTTTTTTTTCTTTTTTTCTTTTTTTTTTTTTTCGGAGCTGGGGACCGAACCCAAGGCCTTGCGCTTGCTAGGCAAGTGCTCTACCACTGAGCTAAATTGCCAACCCCAAGCTCCCTGGTTTTTGATTTCATGTCTGGTCCTTGTCCCTACTGACTTTTCTCAGTCATGTCCTCTGTTTTACATCAGTGAGGTTGCTCACACTTTTGATGGGTAGCTTGAGAAGTCCTATACTGTTCACGTCTGTAAGATTTGTGGCTGGATCTTTCCCAGTCAAAGTTCTTGTCTTTCTCAAGTAGGAATTGCCCCTCCCTAAGGGTCATCATTCCACCTGTGGGCAGTGCTCCCCTACACCTCTGCCAACCAGTGTGTGAGTTCTTCATCGCTTCTACCACCCTTGTCACGTGTTGACTGCCATGCATCCATGTGTGTCCTTTCCATGCTTTCTACTTTGTGTCTATGGAGCACTGTTCTTCTCTCATCCTAAACACCCCCTCCTCCAGAGATGTGCTGCTCATGCTGGAATTCAACTCTACATCCTGCATTCTGAAACTACAGAATCTCACAGAATAGGCCATCCTATGTGGTGGTTTGAATATGCTTGGCCCAGGAAATGGCACTATTACGAGGTGTGGCCTTGTTGGAAGAGTTGTGTCACTGTGGGTATGGGCTTTGAGACCCAAGTACTAGCTGCCTGAGGACAGTCTGCTCCAGGCTTCCTTTGGATGAAGGTGTAGACCTCTCAGCTCTTCCAGCACCATGTCTGCCTGGATGCTGCCATGTTCCCACCTTGATGATAATGGACTGAATCTCTGAACCTGTAAGCCAGCCCCAATTAAATGTTGTCCTTATGAGAGTTGCCTTGGTCATGGTGTCTCTTCACAGCAGTAAAACCCAGACTAAGATACCCATCTACTTCATTACTCAAGTCTTCTTCAGCTGAAGTCAAGTTTGATAGGCAATGACATGGGGGCACAACAAGTCCTCACATTTTTGGCTCATTCAAAGAATTTATTCATATACTTCTTTTCCCACCAATTTTCCAATTGTGTTCCTACCAAGTCCCTGACCAAACAGCTTATCCATTGGCTACAGACTATATAAATCAGTGAACAATCAAATATCTGGACATTTCTCCTTCCAAGAAAAATGTACAACTACATATACTGCCCAAAGTTCTGCTCATGGTGAAGATTTCTCTACACCAGCATCTTTCAGGATTGTCCCAAGGAAGGGGCTGTAATGCTGCTGCTGTCTACTTCTGAGTGGTTCTTACCTAACATGCAGAACCATCAGTACAAAGGCCCTAGTCTCTCTTCCTCAGTCAACTGATCATAGGGCATAGCTCGTGAGGCTACAGGTGCATGCTTGGCAGCAGATAGCATTGCAACAGGAATATAAACCATAAGCATTTGGGCAACTTCTTCATGTAACTTGCTTGAGCTTTCAGGACCTGCTCAGGCCCAATAACCTATATATCACTTTCGTTTGATAGTGGACTGCTGCTTTACATGTCCTACTTTATGGTTTAGTGGGTAAGACAACACCCAGCTCATGATGGGTAGCTCAGGTCACATGGTAACTTGGTGGTTGTCTCAGTTAGGATTTCTATTGCGGTGACAAAATAACATGACCAAAAAGTAAGTTGGGAAGGAATGGATTTATTTGGCTTACACTTCCATATTGCTGCTCATCACCAAAAGAAGTCTGGATAAGAACTCAAATGGGACAGGAACCCGGAGGCAGGAGCTGATGCAGAGACCATAGAGGGGTGCTGCATACTGACTTGCTTCTCATGGCTTGCTCAGCTTTCTCTCTTATAGAACCCAGGACTACCAGCCTAGGGATGGCACTACCCACAATGGACTGGGCCCTCCCCCATTGATCACTGATTAAGAAAATGCTTCACATCTGATCTCAGGGAGGCATTTCCTCTCAGATGACTCTAGCCTGTGTCAAATTGACACAAAACCAGCCAGCACAACTGATCCCTTGTCAACTTGACTCAGGAACACATCACTGTAAAGTCACATGTCTTCCTTTCTATTCATCCCTAAGATCTCACATTAAAAACATAAATAACAACAACCCCCACAAACCAAAAACATAAATAACAACAGCCCCCAAAACTAAAAACATAAATAACTCTAAAAGTCCCAGAGCCTTCACAAGTTCAAACACACTAAAATTCCAGTCCTGTCCTAGTTAGGGTTTTACGGCTATGAACAGACACCATGACCAAGGCAACTCTTATAAAGGACAACATTTAATTTAATACAGGTTCAGAGGTTCAGTCCATTGTCAAGGTGAGAACATGGCAGTATCTAGGCAGGCATGGTGCTGGAGGAGCTGAGAGGTTTTACATCTTCATCTGAAGGCTGCTAGGAGCAGAGTGACTCATGGGCAGCTAGGAGGAGGGTCTCAAAGCCCACCCCACAGTGACACACTTCCTTCAACAAGGCCACACATCCGAATAGTGCCACTCCCTGAACCAAGCATATTCAAACCACAAGTCCCTTTAAAATAGGCACTTTCTTTCAAAATCTAAACTCTCCCAATTTTTAAATCCAAAATCTCTCAATTATAGACATCAGTAAAATGGAAAAGAAAAAGAAAAAGAAATACTTTCTTACTGCAAGAGGGAAAAGTCAGGGCATAGTCACAATCAAAGCAAAATGAAACTCCAACTGTCCAATGTCTTGGATCCACTCATGATCTTCTGGGCTCCTTCATGGGACTTGGGTCACTTCTCCAGCTCTCCCTCCGCAAGGCACACGCAGTGGAGTTCTGGCAGGCTCCACTCCATTGCTGCTGCTAATCTTGGTGCTCAGCCATGATACTGGCATCTCCAAAATGTTGGGGACCCTTTCTGCAACTGGGCTGCATTTTCACCACTGGCCTCTCAGAGTTCCAAGCTGCAGCTGTTCTCCATGACCCTTTGATTCCTTCAAAGCCAGTGCCGCCTGGGTGACTCCTATGAGGTACAACTTTGGCCACCTCTGGGACAAAGCTTCTCTGTGCTCTCAGGAAACACTTCCCAGAGATTCCACCTCAGTGATGCTGGTCTCTTAACCACTGCTAATTTCTCAGCTCCAGCTGAGCAGCATCTGTTGCAGTAAATCTCTAACCCCAGTAAGCCTGTGCGAGGAACATACAACTCAGTTGGAATAGTTAAAAGCTGCACACCTAGATTGGGCAGATGTACCACTACACCGCTCTATTCCCCAGCTAAGAGACCCTTGCTACTTGTCACCCCCACAGTGACACACTTCTTCCAACAAGGCCACTCCCTATGTCAAGCATATTCAAACCAACTCCCAAAAACAGGGTCAGGTCTGTAACAGCAATAGTCCACTGTGATGGTACCAATTGTCTTAGGCTTTCTATTGCTGCAAGAAAACCACTATGGTCAAAAATCAAATTGGGGAGGAAAAAATGAATTCAGCTTATACTTTTCATATTGCTGTCACCAAAGGGAGTCAGGACAGGAACTCAAACAGGGCAGACACCTGGAAGCAAGAGCTGGTGCAGAGGCCATGGAGGGTGCTGCTTACTGTTTTCCCCCCTCTGGCTTGCTCATTCCACTTTTTAATAGAACCCAGGGATGGCACCACCCACAGTGGGCTGGTCCTTCCCTCATTGATCAGTAACTGAGAAAATGTCTTATAGCTGGATCTCATGGGGGCTTTTCCTTAACTGAGGCTCCTGCCTCTGGGATGACTCTAGCTTGTGTCAAATTGACACAAAACCAACACAGTGTGCATTGTGGGTTTCCACCAAGGCCCAAGAGCATACCAAGAGCTGTCTTTCAAAGGTAGAATAGTTGTCTGCAGATAATGGTAGACCCTTGCTCCAAACTCCTCAGGTCCTTGTATATGCTCATGTTCAGTAGCCTGGCACTGACACCTCAGGTAGCATTGGGTCTGCTGAATCTTATGATTCAAGTGATAGAGTGGCCTGCACAGTGGCCTGGACCTATCTAAGAGCTTTCTTCTATTTCAGGCCTCACTCAAATCTAGCAGCTTTGTGGGTGGCTTTGTGCATGGGGCTGAGTAACACGCTTAACCGAGGAGAAAAGAGCTGTCTCTAGAATTCAATTAGGTGTAGTAAATGTTGTGTGCCAGCCTGCAGGTTTGCCTTGCCCCTGGGGTGCCTGGAGTGGCACCAGGACCCTGCTCAGAGGAGTCAGAATGCAGTCCATAATGGGGGTCCTCAGTCTCTGTTTTCCTGGATGGGAAACAGCAGAGTCTATGATGATAGCTGCGATCCGGGAGTTGGGAATGAGGCTGCTCCTTGGTCCCCGATTCCCTCAGGGTATTCATGCAACAGACAGGAAGGAGAAGGTGGAGCTAGGGATGGCTAGAACCAGTTTGACCCTAAGTGCCAGAGGGGCAGGAAGAGAGAAGGCCTCTGGGAGATTTGGATGTCGCTCTTTATGACGAAGGCCTTTCCCCACTGTGATCCTTGATGAAGTCCTTGCTTATTTAAAGTGCTTTATTAGATGGCAAATATGAATGCATACACCTTACTTAGGATGAACCAGAGATTGAATGCCTTTTGTGGGAAAGAATACCCGGGAAGATTAACTCATTGGCTGAACACTTGAGGGCCTATCTAGATACCTCATTAGCATAGAAGACTCCAGGTTACTATGCTACATGATTGACTGGAATGGTCCTGAGTGGGATGTCATGGTTACACATTCCAGGGGAGATAGAGCTGGTCGGGTAGTTGGCTCCACTCCTACCATTTGCAATTCTGAGATTCACAAGGTTTTGTTTTTTCAACCTTACCAGTTCTTCTGTCTGGTGGCACAGTCCACTTGGTCCACAGTTGTGCTTCTTTCTTGGTAGTGGAAGGGCCAGGTGCAATAACGTATCCTTCACCTTAGAAGAAATACCTCCGTATGTCTCATACCACTGGAGTCACTGAGGTAGAAGGCCCTTGGATTTTGGTTGGGTTTATTTCCCATCTTCTGATGTGCACATATGTTACCAACAAGTCCAAAGTGGTTGCTACCTTCTGCTCACTTGGGCCAGTGAGCATAACCTTCTTGTGATGGTTTATATATGTTTGGCCCAGGGACTGGCACTGTTAGGAGGTATAGCCTTGTTGGAGTAGGTGTGTCACTGTGACCATTGTCTTTAATACCCTCAGCCTAGCTGCCTGAAAGTCAGTCTTCTGCTAGCTGCCTTTGGAACAAGTGGTGAAACTCTCAGCTCCTCCTGCACCATGCCTGCCTGGATGTTGCCATGTTCCTGCCTTGATGATAATGGACTGAACCTCTGAACCTGTAAGCCAGCCCCAATTCAATGTTTTCCTTATAAGAGTTGCCTTGGTCATGGTGTCTGTTCACAGCAGTAAAACCCTAACTAAGATGCTTGTCAACATAGTGCACCAATGTCATATTTTGTGGAAGAGATAGATGATCTAACCAAGGTATGACAAGGAACTGGAGAGTTAATATACCCTTGTGGTAAAACTGTGAGGGTATACTGCTGGCACTGGCAGTTGAAAGCAAATTGCTTCTGGTGGTTTTTATTGACAGGTACTGAGAAAAAGATATTTGCTAGGTCAATAGCTGCGAACCATGTACCAGGAGGTGTGTTTATACGCTCAGGTAAGGACGCCACCTCTGGTAAAGCAGCTGTAGTAATCACTATTTAATTTAATTAAGTCTTTGATTGTCAACTGTCATTCTCTGGATCTGGAAATGACCTCAGGGAGAGGACATGGAAGATCCTCAAGATCTGATCCTAGACCAAGGCTCCCCACTTGTTTCCCAACCTCCAAATCTCTCATTCTAAGAAGAGCTCAATGCAATCCTCTGGTTCCCTCGCTGCCAGTGTCACGTAGTTAGAAATGGGTCTGGGGTTCCAAGAAAATGAGCATTCCAAAGTATTTGGACAAAGCCAAGCATTTGACTTGTGCAGAAGGTTGCATTATCCTGTTATATCAAGCAGGGTGCTAAGGGGCCCTGTGCCTCACTCTGAGTGGTCAGAGTTAGATACACACTCTTACTCAGATGGCTAATTCTAAGTCAGAACAGCCAGTAGGTTGGTGGATCTGAGTTCGAGGTCAGTCTGGTTTAGAGAGTGAGTTCTAGGACAGCCGGGGCTACACAGAGAGACTTGTCTCAAAAAACCAAAACCAAAACCAAACCAAGCCACAAAACCACCACAAAAATGAAACATCACTGCTGATAAAGCAAAGCACAGCTTGTGAGAGCATTGTGCATCTTTGAGAAAGTTGACTCTGATGGAATTTAGAGTTTTACCTTTTTTGTTTTGTTTTGTTTTGTTTTGAGACCAGGCTGGCCTCAAACTCACAGGGATCTGCCTGCCTCTGCATCCTGAGTGCTGGGATTAAAGGCCTGCACCACCATACCTGGTCTTCTTTCCATTTTTAAAAATGAAGTTTTGGCTTATTTAATCCTTTGTCAGAAAAGACGATTACTTTCGTTTTTCATTTCCCACAATATCAGGCTGTGAAGCATCCTTGAGGTGTTTAATCATTTCTCTTTTCCAATGTGTGCTTATGCCAATAAATAACCAATACTCCTTCTGTTGATTTGTTGATTTCCTGGACCAAGCAATGTTCTTCTTGTCCATTACCGTAATTGCATATGGTAAGGTAATTTACCTCTCATTAAAGAACTCTTTATAGACCCTGGGTAATAAAGACTTCCTGTGTGTCCTAGCAAAGAGTTTTATAACTTTTGCTTCTATAGTCATTCTATAATCCACCTCAAGGTGAATTCTATATGATAGGAGGCAAGGTTTATGTGAAAGAATATGAGAATTATGATTATATTCACATCTAACAACAGGTACTCAGAATGTATAAAGTCTGGGCTACAACATTGCTCAATAGATGGTCACTTTTTTTTTGTTTTTTTGTTTTTTTTGGTTCTTTTTTTTGGAGCTGGGGACCGAACCCAGGGCCTTGTGCTTTCTAGGCAAGCGCTCTACCACTGAGCTAAATCCCCAACCCCGGTCACTTGTTTTTTTAAAGCTGTAAGTTACAGGCAATGCAGTGTTTAAAGCCGCTATAATTGTTAAAGAGATTAACACCATTAAAGAAAACTTGTTTCTTCACTGGGATCTTGTAAAAATGCAAATTCTCTTGAAAGGAAAATCCAAACTAATAATGCTATTATTAGTTCTCTACCAACAAACCAACAAACTAATGAACCAACCCACCCTCCCATCCACCCACTAACCAACCAACCAACCAACCAACCAACCAACCAAACAAACAAACAAACCAAAGAACCAAAGAACCCAAGAACCAAAGAACCCACCAACCAACCAACCAACCAACCAACCAAAGAACCTACCAACCAACCAACTAAACAACAAACCAACCAACCAACCAACCAACCAACCAACCAACCAAAGAACCTACCAACCAAACCAACTAAACAACAAACCAACCAACCAAACAACCAAACAAACAACCAAACAACCAAGCAAACCAAACAACCAAAGAACCTACCAACCAACCAACCAACCAACCAACCAACCAACCAACCAACCAACCAACCTACCAACCAACCAAAGAACCTACCAACCAACCAACCAAAGAACCTACCAACCAACCAACCAAAGAACCTACCAACCAACCAACCAAAGAACCTACCAACCAACCAACCAACCAACCAACCAACCAACCAACCAACCAACCAACCAAACCAACCAAACCAAACCAAACAAACACAACCTAGGAAAGTGTTCCCCAATATTAGCACACAGTAACTGAGTGGTGGTCCATGGAGATCAGATTTCTTACTGAGGTGGCAGCAGAATTTGGCAACATTAAGCATATACCACTGTTTTTTTAAACATAGAAGAGGCAAGATTGAGGGGATTACAGAGCTTCATAGTTTCAAGAGCCACCAAGGTCTGCCCATGTGTGACAAGGCCATAATTTCCTGCATAGGAGGTCAGAGAGATTATGTTGTAAAGCTACAAGGATGAAATCTATGTTGCCACGGAGACACCAGGTTGTTGGAGATTCTGGGATCATTGGCTGTTCATTGAGGAAGAGAGAGGCTATGAGTGTTAGGCTGCAGACCTAAACAGATGGGGCTATGCAAGCTCTTTGGGGGCGCAGACAATTCTGTCACAAGCCCCTGAAGCTGGACATGGGACTGTAAGCTTCACCCCTGTTTTGGTCCCACCATTGCTGTGCCCTATTTCTCCCTCTTAAAATGGGAATGTGTACTTTGTATCACCATATATTTCAGCTATGTACCTTGGTTTGATTTTATAGGGGCTCCCGGTCGAGAGCCTCCAGCCTCAGAGGAGACCTATAATTCAGACTTTTGAACAATGTTAAGACTATTAAGGATCATGGAGATTTCTGAAGTTGGATTGACTTCATATTGCATTATCAGAAGGGATGAGGGATAGAAGGTTATAGCTCACATGTCAGGGTGTCAGGTTGACAAGGAGTTGACTTGTGATGGTTTATGTTAATTGCCCATTTTGCTCATTCTCATTGGAGAGAATGAACATAAACTTTTTGCAACCTACTTTAGTAATTGTTCAACCTCTCCTCTTGCTCCTCACCCACCAGAGGAAGTGGACCTATTTAGCAATAGTTTTTCAGGGGTGAGCTCAATCTTCTTTGGCAGCAGTTCAGTTTTGTAAACACCACATACAAACCAGCAGCTATAGTCCATCCTAAAGAAACTGCAAAGTTCACCAACCAGTCTGAGGTGAGGCTGCAGAAGCAACAAAAATCTGCAGGGACTTCTTACGAAGTTCTTTGTCAAGTTTCTCTCAATGGCAGTGTTACCACAAGCAGAGCACGACAACATTATGTAAGGTGAACCAATACATGAATGTCCTTAGCAAAGAATAGGGAGGCGGAGCAAATCAAACCAATGCTCCTCTCCCACTGTCTGTGGGGTCATAGATATACTCCTACATCATGGGTCCTTTCATGTGTCTGCTATAGCAAAACATCCTTTCACTCATGTGCCCCAGCACAACATCATTTGTCATAACCGACTTTCCAAAGAAACTAGAAGTTTCCACTTCAGGGAAATCCTAGAAATGTTGTGGAGGATTTTTCTAGATTATGTTCATTGAACTGGGAAGACACCACCATAATGATGAGTGGCAGTGTTCCGTGGAGGGTTCTAAATTGCACAGAGAGGAGAAAGCCAGGTGATTTCATGTGCAATGTGATCAGGTAGCTTTCTGCTTCTGTCAGCATGGCTTCCACCATGGTACACTGTATCCCATGAATTAAACCAAAGAACACCCCTTATCCCTTAAAGTTCTTTGTGCCAGGTATTTGGTCATAGCAAGAATACAAGTGACTGCAGCAAATCTAACAATAATTTATCTCTATATCTATCTATCATCTATCTATATCTGTCTGTCTGTCTGTCTATCCATCCATTCATTTATCTATATCTATTCATCAACTATCATCTACCTTTTATTTATCATTTTATTATCATTCATATATCTATCACATCTATCTATCATCTCTTTATCTATCATCTACCTTTTATTTATCATATCATATCTATCTATCTATCTATCTATCCATCTATCTATCTATCTATCTATCTATCTATCTATCTATCTATCTATCTATCTATCCATCATTTTATAGAATGGATACAGTAGGGTCCTAATGCCATAGATGAGCTCAAGGAATTTTACTGAAGGCTGATAGAGATGCAAAAATAATTTCTGTCGGGGTTAACTGACTCTCTTAGTTACAGGCTGTACCCTGGACAGTTTGTGTTGCTTGTGTGCCTGGTAATGTACAGAGTCAGTCTATCTCTGTGCTGCATTCAAAATGAAGTCTTATAGCATAAGGCACAGCCTGAAAAAATGTGTTTTGCACAATCTAGAGTATTTTCAGGCAATTCAGAGTCTGACCTCACAAGAACTATTTAGACTATGTCAGGATTCAACATAAGTATGATGACAGGAGAGACATGGGCATATGGTTGTGTGTATACTGCATATCTGCATATTTAGACAGGCTCTTTGATTTGTATATGGAGGAAAACAGGAGAATATGCATCCTCCTAAAATGAATCTCTGCATAGCAGCTAAGCTTCCATCCTGTGTCCTCTAGGGAGGGTGGCTTTTACAGCAGCATCCTGAGCCATAATTAGGTTTCACCTTGCGCAGGTACTCAAAGAGCTGAGTAGCTTATTTAAAAACAATCATAATCATTTTAGTATACAGGCTGTGGGACATTGCTAACTCCAGAGCTTCTGTTCTCCCTGTATACCTTCTGTCTTAATTACTTTTCTATTTTGATGAAGATACACCATGACCGAGACAACTTATAAAAGAGTTTATTGGTGGACTGGAGAGGTGGCTCAAAGAGTACTGACTGCTCTTTGAGAGGTCCTGAGTTCAAAACCCCGAAACCACATGGCAGCTCACAACTTGCCCTCTGTCTGAAGACAGCTACAGTGTACCTAGAGCTTACGAATGATCCACAAACTGGAGAGAGGTTGCGGGATTAGGCTTTTGAAACTTCAGCTCCCACGACCAGTGGTACATCTTCTCCAACAAGGCCACACCTCCTGATTGGGAATCACACATTCAAACACATGAGCCTGGGTATGATTCCCATTCATCTGGGAACCACACATTCAAACATATGACACTGGGGGCCATTCCCATTCATTTGGGAACCACACATTCAAACATATGACCCTGGGGGCCATTCCCATTCAAATCACCACACCTTCAATTAGGTTTTCAGATTAAAGACAGCAGGAAAGATCTTGCTCTTGTAGGTCCACATGAGCTTTTCTCTGTGGCTTGTCTCCTGGTGGGGTCTGGGATGTCTGTGGAGTATGCCACAATCAGTCTATGTACTTCTGATGTTTCTGGCATAAGTATGGAGAAAATCACATGATTCTTTGATTTTATCCCCAAATATCCCTTTCCATCCCGATGCTGGTGGAAGTAGCTTCTATTGTTAGTGTTTCTGTGTATACGGCTTTGCCTTCAGTATATGCCTGTACCATTTATATGTCTGGTGCCCACAGAGGCCAGAAGAGGATGTCAGATCCCCTGGATGGGAATTACAGATGGTTGTAAACTGCTCTTTGGGTGTTAAGAATTGAACCCAGGTCCCTTGGAAGAGCAGCATGGGTTCTTAACTGCTGGGCCCTCTCTCCAGCCCTGACTTCATACTTTTGAGATTGCTATTTTAGAAATTTTGAATCTGATCTCATCAATGCCCATAAACTTTTCTAATTATTTTATTGGCATCCCTTCAACTTATCTCTTGTTTCTGTGCTATTTTTTCCTTGCTCAGTGGCTTTTTCTGGTTAAACAAAAAAATTTTTTTTTTAAACAAAAGATCCTAAAATTTCAAGATCTGACTACAGACTCTTGAAAGGGACAAAAATTTTACAAGATAGAAATGAACAAATGAAAAGTCCAAAAGGCTACAAAGTATACAGATAGATCATAAAAAAAGACAGAGATCCACACAGGAAGACTTCCGGAATTGAATTTAGGACAGCACATATGGTGTGTGTGTGTGTGTGTGTGTGTGTGTGTGTGTATGTGTGTGTGTGTGTGTGTGTGTGTGTGTGTCTGTCATGTGTCTCTGACTTGTATGTGATATATGTGTATGTGATGTGTGTATGATGTGTATGTGGTATGTCTGTATATGTGTGCTATGTGTTTGTGTGTGGTTAGTGTGTGTGATGTGTGTGTGTGTGATATGTATGTGTGTGGTGTGAGTCTTTGTATGTGGTATGTGTATGTGTTTGATGTGTGTGGTGTGTGTGTGATGTGTATGTGGTGTGTATGTGTGTGTGATGTGTATGGTGTGTGTATGTGTGTGGTGTATGTGTGTATGATGTGTATATAGTATGTGATGTGTTTGTGTGTGTATGTGTGGTATGTATATGTGTATGTGTGTTTCCACACACACCCAGATTTGCCCCTTCTCTGTGTAAATGAGATAAGACAAAGGCAGGGACAATAAGCTTTTCAAGGGACCAAGGGGGAAGGTGTTCCCTAGAGGAGATCTTATTAACTAGTAGTAGAAGGAAGAAGGCAGACAATAGTCCTCAGTTCACTGTCTGTCAGAGAGGATTTTCCCATTCATGAGGGCAGAGCAAAGGGAGGAAGTCTCAGTGAGCAGGGGGAGCTCTAAGGAGCTTAGCCAGGCGCAGACAGACTGAACTCTGGGTGAGTTATACCCATAGAGACTCCGGAGACTCAGTGTGAGTCCTCTTAGGAAAGGGAGAAGCAGAGATAGTCTAGATGGATAAATTTCAACCCAGGCCCTGGAAGCTTCTGGAACGGCTTGTGAGACAGATGGCTCCCATCGAACATGTTGTGTAGTTTTAGTTTCTTATGAGCAAAATCCTGACAACAGCTTTACTTCCTTCTTGCTTTAACGAATAATTCTAAGGATAATTTATGTCTTCAATTTGTTAAGGTACTTGGGTATTTCACAGAACTGCTCTCCAGGTGGCTAAAAGACACGTGGTCATATGTGACAGTGGTGGTGTTTCCAGCAGAGTCTGAGATAACAAATCCCCAAACTGACCTTTACATGGAAGAATGGCCTGCACAGACTGGTGAAAATTCATTGTCTGATCTGTAACTTGAGAAAATGTGTATTCTCGGGGAATAGAGTTTTATAGAGTTAGGGTCCCAGGATGTAAATTCTTCACTGGCGAATGACTCTCTTGGAATGTTGGGTTTAGGTGGAAGTTGTGAAAACTCATTTTAGGTATGGAAGCTTAAAAATGAAAGCTTTACTTTCAGACTGGTCAGAGAGGTGGCCGGTCCAGGATCTGAACCTTGTCCTGGAAGAGAGGTTGTACAACATTTTTAAAGAATGGGAACACAAGCTGAGGGAAGAGCGGGGCTGGGCTAATGCTTTATCTGATTGCACTGCATTATCTGATTGTATTTCGAAACCATGGCTTAAGCAAGGGAGTGCCAGTTGGAGACGAGTCATATCCAGGGCACCTGGCTTCAAGGTCCTAGAATTTAGGTCAAGAGAGCAAAGCCCTTAACTCATCTCCCTAGACCTTTGGTCCGGCACTCAGAGATAAGGGGACAAAGGAATGGGTCACCTGCATGTATTACGGCCCAACAGCCAATTCATTGTATATTTTCACAACATATGCACCTTGGTTTAGATAACAGCGATTTCTCTATCTTTTACTGGTTAACAGACAAGAAAACGTTTGGAGAAGTGGGATAGGAGTTCATTCCTAGGCCTGGGAACACGAACTTGTTTCACTCTGCCAGCAAGATGGAAAAGTATCCGTGAGATGGCTAGACTCAGACATCTGTCCCCTAACAAGGTGTCTCTGAGACGTCTGAACTCAGACAACTGTTGACAACAGAGGACCTTTGGCTATTGGGAAGTCCTCAGCTCCCCTAGGCCTGGGACCTTGAATTTAGTTTTTTTTCCCTCTGTGATTAAAGTCTGAAAACAAAATGGTAGTACTTAGACTACCTTTCTTTCAGCCTGTTCCCAATATGAACAGTGTAGAAGAGAGGTGTGAAGTCCTAGGATGGTTTTGTTGTTGTATGACCTTTCTTGGGGAGATGTGATCAAATGTCCATTCACCCCAGATAGAGCATCAGTGGTAGACTGAAGGAATGACGCCATTTAGTCTAGTTTAGGGAACTAACGAGTTTATCGGTGGACATAATAGAAAATAATATTGGGGTTACTTACAGGAGGACTGGGGACTTAGAGACAGCTATATCCTGAAAAGCCCATACCTGTATGGGGGATGTTCACAAAAGCTGCATTGCTGGTTATGGGAACCCCAAGAATCCCTGAGGGACCATGTAGGAGTGGATGAATTCTGAGTGAACATGTGCTGTTTACATGCGAATCCCTGAGGGACCATGTACGAGTGGATGAATTATAAGTGAACATGTGCTGTTTATATGGGAATCCCTGAGGGATTATGTAGGAGTGGATGAATTCTGAGTGAACATGTACTGTTGACATGGGCTTGGCCGTGTCAAGGACCAATGCCTAAGACCCTGGGAATGGCAAAACTTTCCCAGGGTCAGACTCAGGACAGACAAAGCCTTCCTTTGGGAGTGAGGCCCGGAGGCATGCCAAAGCCTTCCTCTGGCCTGCGTGCCAATGGTGAAGGTGTGTGCAAACACAAGTGATGAGGAACAATTGACCAGAGCATGCTACAACTTCAACTTTCCCTTCCTCCTATGGGGTGTGTACAGCTCACCTACAGAGACTGTCTTAGTTAGGGTTTTCTGCTGTGAACAGACACCATGACCAAATGCAAGATTTTATAAAGGACAACATTTAATCGGGTCTGGCTTACAGGCTCAGAGGTTCAGTCCATTATCATCAAGGTGGGAGCAGGGCAGCATCTAGGCAGGCATGGTGCAGGAGGAGGTGAGGGTTCTACAACTTCATCTGAAGGAAGCCAGGAACAGACTGGGTATCCTCAGGCAGCTAGGAGCAGGGTCCCCAAGCCCACCCCCACAGTGACACACTTCCTCCAACAAGACCACACCTTCTAATAGTGCCACTCCCTGGGCTGAACACATACAAACCATCACAGAGATCTTCTTCTGAGACTAGCCAGTCCTTCCCTCTGTGCTGGGGAAGAGCTGAGGCTTACGTTGCTGTGGGCAGTGGGAATGCTCACTTGGAGCAAGCACAGTCCCTCTGATCCCCATGTTTCTGCCCTGTATCTGTTCTTTCTTCATCCCCTCGATGTTCCTGGTTAGGTCAAGGTGCTAAGCCGTGCTGGGCGTGGTACCCAGATGCCTTGCGTGATTGGCAGGCAGCGTTTGCTAATTCTTGGGTAGCCTCGAGACAGTGCCTTGTGAATCGTCTAACTTGCTTATGGCCTGGGATCTATGCTTTACTTTTTGAGTCTTACAAGCTTCCCTTTGCTTCAGAAGGAATGATTTAGTTAGGAGAAAACACATGTGCACTAGTGGTTTCAAAGATGAAGACCTGGGAGGTTTGCTAATGAGAATGTGGGGTTGTATAAGTGCACAGAGATTTTGTAGAGATACAGGAGACCTTAGCTAATCACTTGAGTCTAACAGCTAAAAAAAGAAAAATCGAGATTTATTAGGCGATTAGTCTTTTTAAAAAGTAAAACGTAGAGTTGTTTCCAAATGATAAAACGTGGAGTGGAGAATGGCTCAGAGGGCGGGGCACTTGCTGCTGGGGCGGGGCCTGGGTGACCTGAGTTTGGTCATCAGAACCCACGTGTTGGAAGGAGAGAACCAACGTCTTCAAGTTGTCCTCTGAGCCCCACACATGTCCCTTGTGTGTACACCCCCCTGAGAATAAACACACAGGACCAAAGCTGAGTGGAGTGGCAGTTGGGTTTTGAAGATTAAAATGTTTCTCTAAGTGCTAGGTCATTTACCAAAGACTGATCTGAGATGAGTAAATATACTTCTTTTCAGCTAAGTTTCTGTCATTTCTCTTCATGTCGGTACATGATCTGCTTTTGGCTACGTAAAAATAAATTAAAGGTGGGGAATAGGGCTCGACAGGATGTGCAAGTCATTTTGATGGGAAGGTGTGGGAGCCGTATTGGATTTGGGCCTGGTTGCTTTGTCACTGTGTGGCCTTAGTCTTAGATTGTAGGATCAAAAGCCTCTCCCTGTAATTTATGGCACAAGAAGTTTACATTCATGGAATGTTTTCAGCCAGAACAAGACCCTTCTGGGTCTCCAGCAAGGTTTGACCCCTGCTGAGCCCTGCCCTTATATGTGGAAGCTTTTTGTTCCCAACTGGGAAGTCTGGCCAGGTACTTCTCACCTGAGTCAGAATTAGGCTGGCCTTCCTGGCCTTCCTGGTTATTTCCCTAATTTATTCAGGTCACGTAGTAGGTCCTTTGTTACCGAAGTCTCAGCCGGGTTTCCCCACTGTGCTTGGCAGATACCTGCTAAGTGGTGTACTTGGGATATATAGTTGGTCAATAAAGAAACCAGGGGCGCTCCTCCTCTTTTGGCTTGACACGAATAACCTGTGTGTGTGTGTTTCTTTCATCCCACAGGCTTTTGCCCGATTCTCGGTATCGTGTCGGTACAGGCGCCGACAGGAAGGCAATCGCACTTATTTCTGTCACTGTCAGGAGTGCATGGACCACACCCAGAGAACTGTGCCCACTCCTGTGTGATGTGACTTTGTGGTTGCTTGGATCATCCAGAGATGAAACCACCGTTTCCCAGAAATCTCTAAGAGTATAGGTGACAAGTTAGGGTGAACTCGTCAACGACATGCTATACTAATGCTCAACGACATGCTATACTAATGCTCAACGACATGCTATACTAATGCTCAACAACATGCTATTCTAATGCTCAACGACATGCTATACTAATGCTCAACGACATGCTATACTAATGCTGATCTATGTGCCGATTGGCCGACCTTGGCTGGAAAAATCTTAAAATATGGATTTTTCTGACTAACCTAAGATCACAGACAGCTTCTGAAATCTATTACATGGGGCCGAAGCGATGGTTTAGCTGTTAAGGGTGCTTGCTGTTCTTCCAGGGGACCCAGGCTTCCCCAGCACCCACATGAGAACCCACAACCATCTGTAACTCCTGTCCCAAGGAATCTGACACCCTCTTTTGGCCTCTGTATGTATGTGGTGCACAGACATGCACACACATGATGACCCAAGTTCACCAAGAAGAGTGATGGCCTCCTGTGCATCTAAGCTTTCTATGGATCCATTGTGCTGGCATTGAGAGTGACATGGAGGTTGGGGATTTAGCTCAGTGGTAGAGCGCTTGCCTAGCAAGCGCAAAGCCCTGGGTTCAGTCCCCAGCTCCGGGGAAAGAGAGTGACATGGATAAATCCATAATTAGTCATGGATTAACTAATGACATACTGGGGTTCTTCTCTTCATGTATAATGGGACAAATAAGTCAACAAGGGTACAATGGATTTGAGTAGCCATTATGAACAGTCTAATATAACTAACAGGGTGATATGATAGCCTATCCTAACCCTAACCCTGATAGCTTTGTGTGTGTGTGTGTGTGTGTGTGTGTGTGTGTGTGTGTGTATACACTGGCTTCTAATGTTTACACAAGGTAGACCAAGGTAGACTGTACTCTGGGCCATTGGACAAGACCCAATGGTCAAAGTGATGAAACCTATGTTCTTAGACCAACAGGAATCAAACCAGAAACCTGTAACAGAAAGATATCTTTAAATAACCCTCAAGCATTCAGAAATAATAGATAACCCACATGTGAAAAGAAAATGACTAGAGAAGTTAGGTGCATTTTGTCTGAGCTGAGTATAAAGAAGAGAAAGTTACAGGAGTCAGTACCTTTTTATAGAAATGGCAGTTATTAAAATTCAATTGCGTTGAATACATTTCCATAATCTTAACATGCATGAGAACAGTGTTAGCACAGGGCCAGCAAGGCAGGTTCAGAAACTCAACAAGCCCAGACTGATGAGGTGTTCTCCAGGGAAGTAAGTTGCGCGTTGCATACATTAGAATTTTGTGGTAGCATTGTTTTCACACTGTTATTAAATCTAATTTTTAATGTATCATCTTGACTAATTTTTTTAGATTGCTCTCTTCTTTCTCTAAAATGTCAATATCTGTGAGTCAGTAGCCCTTCCTTTCTTTAAAGTATTAGATTTTATTTATTTATTAATTTTGTATATGTGATGAGTACATTGTAACTGTCTTCAGATACACCATAAGAGGACCTTGGATGCCATTACAGGTGGTTGTGAGCCACCATGTGGTTGCTGGGAATTGAACTCAGGACCTCTGGAAGAGCAGTCAGTGTTCTTAACCACTGAACCATCTCTCCAGCCCCCTTTCTTCTTATCTAAAAGCCCAAACATAGTTGATCAAGGAAATCTAATCAACTCTAGTTGAAATATTTTTTCTCTTTTTTATTGTATATTTTTTATTTACGTTTCAAATGTTACCCCCTTTCCTGGTTTCCCATCCATAAATCCCCTATCTCATCCCCTTCCCCCTGCTTCTATGAGGGTGTTCCCCCCCCAACCTCCCTACCCCTTCCTGACTCCCTGCCCTGACATTCCTCTACACTGGGGCATCAAGCCTTGGCAGGACCAAGGGGTTCTCCTCCCACTGATGCCCAACAAGGTAATTTTCTGTTAATATGCAACTGGAGCCATGGGTCTATCAATGTGTACTCTTTGGATGGTGGTTGAGTCCCTGGGATCTCTGCTTGGTCGGTATTGTTGTTCTCATATGGTTGCAAACCCCTTCAGCTCCTTCAATCCTTTCTCTAACTCCACCACTGGGGACCCCGTTCTCAGTTCAATGGTTGGCTGTGAGCATTCGCCTCTGAATTTGTCAAGCTCTGGCTGAGCCTCTCAGGAGACAGCTATATCAGGCTCCTGTCAACTTGCACCTCTTGGCATCTGCAATATTGTCTGGGTTTGGTGGCTGTATGTATATGGGCTGGATCCCCAGGTTGGGCAGTCTCTGTATGGCCTTTCCTTCAGTCTCTGCTCCAAACTTTGTCTCAGTATTCCCTCCTCTGAATATTTTTGTTCCCCTTTCTAAGAAGGACTGAAGCATCTGCACTTTGGTCATTCTTCTTCTTGAACTTCATGTGGTCTGTGGATTGTATCTTGGGTAATCTGAGCTTTTGGGCTATCCACGTATCAGTGAGTGCATAGTGTGTGTGTGTGTGTGTGTGTGTGCGTGTGTGTGTGTGTGTGTGTGTTGTGATTGGATTACCTCACTCAGGATGATATTTTCTAGTTCCATCCATTTGCCTATGAATTTCATGAAGTCATTGTTTTTAATAGCTGAGTAGTACTCCATTGTTTAAATGTACCACTTTTTCTGTGTCCATTCCTCTGTTGAGGGATATCTGGGTTCTTTCCAGCTTTTGGCTATTATAAATAATGCTCCTATGAATATAGTAGAGCATATGCTTTTGTTGTATGTTGGAGCATCTTTTGGGTATATTCCCAGGAGTGGTATAGCTGGGTCCTCAGGTAGTACTATGTCCAATTTTCTGAGGAACCTCCAGACTGATTTCCAGAGTGGTTGTACCAGTTTGCAATCCCACCAACAATGAAGGGGTGTTCCTCTTTCTCCACATCTGCTGTCACCTGAGTTTTTGATTTTAGCCATTCTGACTGGTGTGAGGTAGAATCTCAAGGTTGTTTTGATTTGCATTTCCCTGATGATTAAGGATGTTGAACATTTCTTTAGGAGCTTCTCAGCCATTTGATGTTCCTTAGTTGAGAATTCTTTGTTTAACTCTGTACCCCATTTAAAAAAATAGGGTTAGGGGTTGGGGATTTAGCTCAGTGGTAGAGCACTTGCCTAGTAAGTGCAAGGCCCTGGGTTCGGTCCCTAGCTCCAAAAAAAATAATAAAAAAATAATAAAAAAATAGGGTTATTTGATTCTCTGGAGTCTAACTTCTTGAGTTCTTTGTATGTATTGGATATTAGCCCTTTATTGGATGTAGGATTGGTAAAAATTTTTTCCCAATCTGTTGGTTGCCTTTTTGTCCTAATGACAGTGTCCTTTGCCTTACAGAAACTTTGCAATTTTATGAAGTCCCATTTGTCAATTCTTGTTCTTAGAGCATAAGCCATTGGTGTTCTCTTCAGGAAATTTTCCCCAGTGCCCATGTGTTTGTGGCTCTTCCCCACTTTTTTTTCTGTTAGATTGAGTGTATCTGGTTTTATGTGGAGGTCCTTGATCCACTTGGACTTGAGCTTTGTACAGGACAATAAGAATGGATCGATTTGTGTTCTTCTACATGCTGACTGGCAGTTGAACCACCATTTGTTGAAAATGCTGTCTTTCTTCCACTGGATGGTTTTAGCTCCTTTGTCAAAGATCAAGCGACCATAGGTGTGTGGGTTCATTTCTGGGTCTTCAATTCTATTCCATTGATTTACCTTTTTGTCTCTGTACCAATATCATAGGGTTTTTTTTTAATCACTATTGCTCTGTAATACAGCTTGAGATCAGGGATGGTGATTCCCCCAGAAGTTATTTTATCGTTGAGGATAGTTTTTGCTATCCTGATTTTTTTTTTTTGTTATTCCAGATGAATTTGAAAATTGCTTTTTCTAACTCTATGAAGAATTGAGTTGGGATTTTGATGGGGATTGCATTGAATCTGTTCATTGCTTTTGGCAATTTTTACAATATTAATTCTGCCAATCCATGAGCATGGGAGATCTTTCCATCTTCTGAGATCTTCAATTTCTTCAGAGATTCTTGACATTCATATCTTTCACTTGCTTGGTTAGAGTCACACCGAGGTATTTTATATTATTTGTGACTATTGTGAAGGGTATTGTTTCCCTGATTTCTTTTTTTTTTTTTTTTTTTGTTTTTTTTTTTTTTAGTTTCAGCTGGGGACCGAACCTATCAGGGCCTTAATGCTTCCTAGGTGGCGCTCTACCACTGAGCTAAATCCCCAGCCCCTAATTTCTTTTCTCAGCCTGTTTATCCTTTGCGTAGAGGAAGGCTACTGATTTGTTTGAGTTAATTTTATATCCAGCCACTTCGCTGAAGTTGTTTATTAGGTTTAGGAGTTCTCTGGTGGAATTTTGGGGTCACTTAAGCATATTATCATATCATCTGCAAATAGTGATATTTTGACTTCTTCCTTTCCAATTTGTATCCCTTTGATTGTCTGATTGCTCAGGTGAGGACTTTGAGTACGATATTGAATAGGTAGGAGAGAGTGGTAGTCTTGTCTAGTACCTGATTTTAGTGGGATTGATTTAAGTTCCTTTCCATTTAGTTTGATGTTGGCTACTGTTGGTTTCTGTATATTACTTTTACTATGGTTATGTATGGACCTTGAATTCCTGATCTTTCCAAGACTTTTAACTTGAAGGGGTGTTGAAATTTTGTCAAATGCTTTCTCAGCATCTAATGAGATGATCATGTGTTTTTTTTCCTTTGAGTTTGTTTATATAGTGGATTACGTTGATGGATTTCTATATATTGAACCATCCCTGCATTCCTGGGATGAAGCCTACTTGATCATGATGGATGATCATTTTTATGTGTTCCTGCATTTGGTTTGGGAGAATTTTATTGAGTAATTTTGCATCAATATTCATAAGGGAAATTGGTCTTTCTTTGTTGGTCTCTGTTTGGTTTAGGTATAAGCGTAACTGTGGCTTCATAGAAGGAATTGGGTAGTGTTCCTTCTGTTTCTATTGTGGAATTGTTTGGACAATAGGTGTTAGGTCTTCTATGAAGGTCTGATAGAATTCTGCATTAAACCCATCTGGTCCTGGGCCTTTTTTTTTGGTTGGGAGACTTTTAATGACTGCTTCTTTACTGTTTAGATGGTTTATCCAATCCTGATTTAACTTTGGTACCTGGTATCTGTCTAGAAAATTGCCCGTTTTATCCAGATTTTCCAGTTTTTTTGAGTATAGGCTTTGTAGTAGCATCTTGATTTCCTCAGTTTCTGTTGTTATGTCTCTCTTTTCATTTCTGATTTTGTTAATTTGGATGCTGTCTCTGTGCTCTCTGGTTAGTCTGGCTAAGGGTTTATCTATCTTGTTGGTTTTCTCAAAGAACTAGATCCTGGTTTTGTTAATTCTTTGTATAGTTCTTTTTGTTTTGACTTGGTTGATTTCAGCCCTGCGTTTGATTATTTCCTGCCATCTACTCCTCTTGGATGTATTTGCTTCTTTTTGTTCTAGAGCTTTCAGGTGTGCTGTCACAGGGTCAGCTCTGGGTGCAGGTTGAGGGAGAGATGAAACCAGAAGCTTTTTTTCTCTTTCAATGCTGTAGTTTCAGTATAAATGCTTTACTTACAATACATGGGTGGATGAGCTATTAATCTTTTTCCCTTTGGAAATTCTTCTCTTTCACTTAAAATTTATATAAGTGCTTCAAAGTCTCTATCCAGCAACTAGAACAAGAGGTTTAAAAATAGGATTTATTAATTTTCTATTAAGAAATTAATGTTTTGCCTGAGTGTATGTCTGTGCATCACATGTGTACAGAAACCTGATCAGGTTGAAGGAGAGAAGCCAATCCCCTGGAACTGGAGTTACTGACATGTAAGAGTTAGGGACTAAATCTGGGTCCTCTGCAAGAGCAGCCAGTGCTCTTAACCACTGAGCCACTTCTCCAGCCCTAGAATATATTAATTGTCTTCCACTTCCATATTTTAATACAGTTATTTATTTTATGTACGTGAGTACACTGTCACTGTCTTCAGACACACCAGAAGAGGGCCTCAGATCCCATTACAGATGGTTGTGAGCCACCATGTGGTTGCTGGGAACTAAACTCAGGACCTCTGGAAGAGCAGTCAGTGCTCTTAACTACTGAACCATCTCTCCAGCCCTTGTCTTCGACTTTTTAACTAAGCATCTGAATGAGAGTTTGCAGATGGTGATGAGTGAGGATGGGAAGAGTTTCTTTAGGAGAGGGTATGGCAGAGTTAAGTCCTCCAAGCTCAGCTTTCCCAGGAGACAGGGGCAACAGAAGTCTTTCCCCAACCAAGAACCCAATCTAAGCTGACTGAATGCAAGTCTCACTGGAAACTGCAACCAGAACTACAAAATGACCCATGAATTGTGAGCCCCTAGCTCAGCAGCCTCTGAGAGGCACCAGGACAGAGGAATATGGGAGCTGGGCCTTTCTTCAGGGCTCCAGGGAGAACATGTATTTCTGCTCATGGATTTCTGGCCTCCGTCCCAGCAAACCCAGAAGGCTCTTCAGGCCTCTCCAGGACAAGATGCAAAGGTCATACTAAGTGGTGGAAGCCATCTTTGTCCTGCTAACAAGGCTAGGAGGGGAGTACATTCTCAGCTCTGGGACACATGGATTTCCAATTTTCAGAACCATAAGGGAGTAAGTTCTCATGGTTACCAACAATTGAATGGTGTCTAAGAGAGCTCCCGGATCCCTTCAAGAACCAGTGTCTACACATGTTCAAGTGTCTGCCAGAAGATGATGCGATATTTGCATAAACCCCACACACATCCTATCACATGCCGAGCCATCTCTGGATGAGTTAGCACAGCTAATACAACTTAACACCGCGCGGCACGGCTTATGGATTGACGAGAAAATGTCTGTGTATTCAGAGCAGTACAGCTCAGGTCGGCTGGATCTGAGTATGTGGAAGCCGCAGATATGAAGTAGTGATGGCAGCCCAGTGGTTTGCGCTTATGACTTATGGATCAATGGCTCACTGTGCTCAGTTGGTCTGGTGGAATACCTGGTGTCTTGTCAGTGTTTCTATTGTGTGATAAGACATTGTGGTCAAAAGCAACTTGGGGAGGAAAGGGTTTATTTCACCTTACATCTTGCAAGTCCCTGTCAGAGGGAAGACAGGACAGTAACTGGAGCAGAACGCTGCTCACCAGCTTGCTCCTCGGGGCTTGTTGAGTTTGCTTTCTTATACAACCCAGGGCCACTTTCCCAGAGCTGGCACCACCCACAGTGAGCTAGGTCCTGTTACACCAATCAATGTTGGGGGCATTTTTCTCAGTTGAAGTTTCCTTTTCCCGAAATGCCTCCAGCTTGTGTCAGGTTGACATACAATTAGCCACCAGTACTTATTAGGATGCAAAAACCAGGCAGGCTTGTGGCAGACACTTTAAAACCTGTGTTTGGATTGCAGGGTGCAGGTAACCTCAGGTAGGAGAAAGGGCGACTCAGAGGACATGTGTCGAGTGTGTGACCCATCTCTGTATTTTCAGGATGCCTCGAGGAGGGGGGAACACAAAGACATAAGTAGATGGCTTGCTCCTGGCTTATCTGGGGTGCATGGTAAGAAGAGCTGGGCAGAGTAAATTATTGACTGATTCCTTATCAGGGAGGTCTGCGCATGGCAAAGCAGGTCTTGCCATCTCTAGAAAAGTAAATGTTAGGAGGTTGGTAGCATAGCACTTAGAAACATAGAAACTTGGGCTCTAGACACATAAGCTATTTTCTTTCAGGATAAGAGCAAAGTCTCTTCATAAAACTTCTCCAAGATTGAAACTTTTAACTCTGCTGGATGTGGTGGTTCATGACTAGAGTTCCAGCCCTTAGAGAGGCTGAGTCAGGAGGGTGTGAGAGTTCAAGGCCAGCCTGAGTTACTTAGTGAGTTCTAGGCTTTTACTGTAGAAAGTGCCCGGGTGGATGATTTGTCTCTGTCTATAAGGCAGCCCTATTTGCCTGTTTGTTTGGTCTCTTAAGTTTTCTAAGTTACATAACCGAAGCCCAGCAGTTTAACTTATTACAGAATTTTCCTCATCAGCTGCAATGTTATGATGTCAAGAACCAGGACATAATAATGAGATGGTGCAAGGCAAAACATTATTTTTACAGCTGGGTCAGACTTATATTCTCCTCAGGGGTACAAGAATGAAAGCAGCCCAGACCGGAAACAGAAAGGCCTTTTTAATGGCAGTTATTTTTATGATTATGGGGAAGGTGCACCTTATGAGTTTGTGGTCAAAGAATTAACATATCATGAGACCTTTGATGTTTGGTCAATTCCCAGAATAGTGGGAACAAGTTACAATGTGCGACCCATAAGATTATCAATAAAAGAACTAATCAAAGGATTCAGGTTGCCCTCAAACTGAGGACATGATCAGAGTCTAACGTCGTTTAACTAAAAAGAAAAATTGAGCCAGCTGTCCCCTAATACTCAACATGTCTCATTTTACATAGAGAGAATTCCTTGGTAGCTGGCAAATGAAAAACAAAAGCAACAAACAAACAAACAAACAAAAAAAAGAAAGAAAGAAATAAAAAGGAGAGGAGAAGACATGACTATTCCTAGGTCATCGTCTCCTTTGGTGGAGGAGAAAGTTTATTGTAGATAAAAGGGTTATACAGTCAGAGGCAGGGACATCTGGGAGAGTCCAGAGTGATCATGACTGTGAGCCCTGTGAGGAGACAGAGAGGAGAAGGGAGATGAGAACCAGGCGCAGCAGCCAGGACGCCAAAGATACAAAAAGGCAGGCAACTAAAATGTCTGGACTGTATGGAGAAGAGCCTATGGAGGAAGGGCAGCCCAGGCCCCTGAGCTGGAGAGATAGTGGGCAGGGTATGCCAGCCATACCGTGTAACAGATAGAGACTAAGGATGCTGGAAGAACCTGGAGGCCGTGTCCACTTTGATATGCTAAATGGGCACCCCAGCACTTTGTCCCTGAGTTTGAAACTTAACATCTGGTGATAGTTCATCCGTGGGAATCCATGAAATACCATGTTTCTGATTCTGTGGGGACTTGGACCCTTCAAAGATATGAGCTTGTTTGTATAAAACCTCTATAGCAATCTGGTGAACATTCAGTGTGTGTGTGTGTGTGTGTGTATGTGTGTGTGTGTGTATGTGTGTGTGTGTTTATTAACATATAAGCAAAATCGTAGCTCAGATGGTCACTCTAGCTCCCAGCTCCAAATTTGCATCATCACCAGATAATAATCAAAATCACGTGGAGACACCTACTTTGCTAGTGTCTCTCTGCTAATAGGGGAGCTCATGAGAGAGGCCACCCAGGGGATGCTGTGGAGAGTCTACTAGTGATGGGAAGAGCTCTCAGTGGCACTCAGGAAGACGGGGTGGGAGTTTGGAGAGGGTGAAGGGGACACAAGTCTTCTGACCCAGTTGTCATATGAATGATGGTACTGAGTCCCTACCTGGGAATGACTTGCAGGAAGCCCCTTGGTGAATCTGTGTCTCCAGCTTCTCAGTCTCTCCTTGCCATCTGTCTAGTGTTGCCTTGGCAAAGGTCAAAGGTTCCACATGGATGTAGACCCATAGTCCGAGGTGTCCTTAGCATGCCCAGGCTCCAATGAGACACCATCAGCAGGGAATGGGTTAAACACACACTGTCATCTATGGCAGGACATGAGAGGCTGGCCCGGCATCTTCCCACCTGGATCAGGGTCTATCAAAAGGAGTGGAGTTGTAATTTGTGCTTGTCTTCGTTGTTTTCTTTTGAGATAACGGGATGCAACAGACTAGGAACTTAAAAAGAAAGAAGTCATTCAGCTCATAGCACTTCATGCTAAGAAAGCCAAGGGCTGCATCTGCCAAGGGGGTAGTGTAGGCTTAGTTTTTGAAAACCTACTTTTAATAAGGTTCTGAAATGCTCCCACCCACCTTCTAGCCCACTTTTCAAAGGTAGCGGAGAAAGATGGTAAATAGGACAAGGGGGTGGAACTCCTGATCCCCCAGATACCACCTCCCAAATGCTAGGGTTCTAGGAGTGTACTACTATACTTGGTTTACAGTGTATTGGGGACGGAACCTATGACTTTGTGTGTATCAACTGAGCTATACTCCCAACTCCATAAGTCAATGAGGATGTCCATAAGTCCAGGAGGATGGAGACTCTCAAGCTTGTCCCCTCTCAGATGCATACTTGGTCCCATTGCTTCATATCTCACAACCATGGCGAGCAAACATAAGGTTCTGTGTTCAGATCCCAGCACACAGGTAAAAGGGGCAGCACATCTATGACCCTAGTCCTGGGGAGAGCAAAGACAAGAAGATGACTAAATCTATGGCCAGACAGTTTATCCAATCAGCGAGCTCTGGGTTCAGTAAGGAGATACTTTCTCCACTATACATTCATACATACATACATACATACATACATACATACATATGCGCACATATACATATGTAATTTACTTCCTACCTAACCTTGTGAGAGGAGGTCTCTTAATGAACCTGGAGCTCATTGAGTAGGAGGCTGGCCAGGCAGCCAATGAGCTTCAGGGATATATATGATAGTATATGATAGGATAGGACAGGACAGGACATGATATGATATATGTATCTATGTATCATCTATGTATCTATGTATATCTATGTATCAATGTATCATCTATGTATCTATGTATATCTATGTATCTATGCATGTATGTATGTATATATGTATGTATCTGTTTATGGAGCTTTATAGGAAGATAACTTGTGCTGGCTTCATTATGTTACCACATAAATGTACACACATGTGTGTTTATACTAGACAACTTCTACATGCACACATGAATGTACACACCACACACACACACACACACACACACACACACACACACACACACTCCTCTAAACTGTATATTCTCTCCCTTGGTTGTCGGGGCACGAAACCCTGTTTGCTGTTTTGTATTAAAATTGTAGCATTATTTTATGTGTACGTGTGTTTTGCCTATGCCTATGTACCACACTCATGCTTAGTGGCTGTGGAGGCCAGAAGAGGGCAGTGGATCTCTGGGACTGGAGTTAGAGATGGTTATGAACCAACTTGTGGGTGCTGGTGACTGACCTGTGGTCCCTGCAAGATCCGTAATGCTCTTAACCAGTGAGTCATCTCCGCAGCCCCTTGTTTTGCACTTTTTGCTGACTATAGCTTTAACAACTGGGCTTAGACTGCTGCAAACATTGTCATAGCACATCCAAACCAGGCTAGCCTTTTGGTCACACTGAGAGTCCATGAAAGTAGAAGGGCTTTGGGCAGCCCTGGAGCTGGCACGAGGGCATCTCCAGACCCTGTGGAGAGCATGTCAACTGCCTTCATCTTCCATTTCCAGTTTTTCCTTCTCTCTCATTAACGTTTTCTTATTTATTCTAGTTCTTGATATTTTACCTCAGATGAAAGTAGGGCAATTAGTCCCTTGTCTCTGTTTTTGACAGTGTCTCATCCGCATTCTGGCTTAGTGGTTAATTATGGCTTTAGGGTTTTTTCCCTTAGAAATGAATCTATGCTGCTAACTAACCTTCACCATCCCACCGCTGCAGGCTGACTTCTCCAACTGGAGACTTTAGACTCGTTTATCATTATAAAAGTCAGGGGGTGGAGGTGGCTGGGAAGATGGCTCAGTGCTTAAGAACACTTGATGATCTCACAGAAACCAGAGTTTAGTTCCAAAGACCCACAAGGCAGCTCATAGCTGTAGCTCCAGAACTAGGGGTTCTGACTCCCAGTTCCTATTTGTAGGCACACACACACACACACACACACACACACACACACACACACACACACACACGCCAGACACTAATGCACACAAACTAAAAATAAATCTTTTTAAAAGTGGTTGAATTGGGGTTGGGGATTTAGCTCAGTGGTAGAGCGCTTGCCTAGGAAGCGCAAGGCCCTGGGTTCGGTCCCCAGCTCCGAAAAAAAGAGAACCAAAAAAAAAAAAAAAAGTGGTTGAATTAGGTGTGCTAATAACATATTAACACTTCCTTCCTCGTTTAGATGATGCTGGGTCAATGCTTTGACCTCTCTGAGCCCCATTTTTCTCATCTGCAAAATACCATCTGCCTTATAGGAGTCTGGTGAGAGGGAAATGAGCTAATATGCCAATACTTGGAATTATGGTTGACTCAGGGTTATTACAGTAATTAATAATAATAATTAATATTTTTGCTTCAAAAAGGTGCTCAAATGTGTTTTCCAAATGGCCCTTGATTCTAGGTTTTACTCGACAAGACTAACCACCAAAAATAGTCTTCCCACAGCAGCGTTCTTTGTATTCGCGTAGTTGCATTTTTTTTTTTCTTTTTTTTTCGGAGCTGGGGACCGAACCCAGGGCCTTGTGGTTGCTAGGCAAGCGCTCTAACCACTGAGCCAAATCCCCAACCCCGCGTAGTTGCATTTTTAATTTATTCGTGGTGCACACAGTCACCACAAGGACACCAGCCTGGCAGAGTGAGAGGAGAGGATGCAGAGGGCTGGGCCCTGTCTGGGCACTCCCTCCCGCCCCTCCTCCCAAGGGGCTGCTCACTCTATGACAAGCAAGCCAAGCAGAGGCCAGCGCTGCACAGGAAGCCTTGCACTTGGAGGTAACGAGAGGCCACGGGCTCAGTCACTGGTGGGTCTCAATTTCACATGTAAATAATACATCCTGCCCGCTGCGTGGGCTCTCGGGCTGCGCAGGGTGTGTGTGTGCAGCGCTTTGAAAACGGCGGCTTTCTGGTAGGCGACGGCAGATCTTCCGAGGCTCGTTTTGCTATTTTATTCCTTAAAATTTTTATCAGCGTCTATCGATTTCACAAAGTGATGTTTTGTGACCTCTTTGCTGCAGCATCTCATGCGCTTTACTGCTGTCGGCCTTCATTGTTCCCTCCAGCTCTTGTGGATTCGTCATCCCTGCCTTTGCCGAGAGCTGACAAGAAACCTCTTGTCAGGCCTCATCCGGTGCTCTACCACGTGGACTAGCCACAGAGGACTGTTTGAAGTCAGCAGCAGCAGGAGATGCCTGGGACACCAGGGTGACAAGCTTCCTCTTCCCGTGGCTTCCTTTCTGCATTTTGCACAGGGGTCCCACTGACCAGTGTGGAAAGCCCTCTGATCCAGAGTGGTGGGCAAGTCGTAAGATGCCATCTGTTGACTGAAGGCCTTTTCGGCTAGTTCGCTCCAAGTCTACACACATTATGTAAGAACAAGAGCTTCTAACCTTTAAACAGAGAACAGTGGATAAGATTCTACTAAGTTCCCTAGCACCCAGCAGTCATCCTGTGCTGAGCTGTCCCTGTGTGAGAATCCTGGTTCTGCATTGGAAAGACTGCTGGCTCCATGCTGGTCTTCTTCCTGCTCCTCTGTGTTCCTGAGGAAGAAAGACTATCATGTAAATGCACCTATGAACATATGCATGTGTGCATGTGTGTACATGTGTGTGCATGTGTGTATGTGCATGTGTGTGAATGTATACATGTGTGGTCATACAGATGAGTGTGTGCATGTGTGTACATGTATGTGCATGTGCATGTATGTGCATTCATGTGTGCAAGCACACGTGTGCCGGTGCTTATGTCTTGGTAACCCTACCCATATCCATCCATGCATGGGTTCAATTATTTTTCATTGTTAGTTCTGGGGTTCAGACTCAAGTCCTCATCCTTAAAAGTAGATCAATGTATGAATCTCACAAAGAATTGACACAATTCAGAAAACTGTCCCTTAGTGCAAATGGTGCAGGTCTCATCTCTTTCCCAGCTGTTTGCAGAATAAACACCTCTTTATCTCTCAGAACATGGACTTGATTTTCATTGTCACCCGGCTCACCCAGGGCTAGCAGGTGGCTTTTTCTGACAAGAGTGGTATTTGTCTGTGAAGAAAGAGTTTCTGGAGAGAGTGGCGGATGTTCTAGGAGAGACAGAAAGGAGAGATCTAATGTGACAGGGCAGCTTCACAGATGTGAAGGCTGCTACATCTTCAAAGGAATAGCTCGTTAATGTGGAATGATGCTTCCTCCTGCCTCCTTCTTGATTTCTCCAGCTATGGCTCTTCAATTCTGCTTCTGGATGGTTCTATAGAAAGCCCAGGCTATCCATGGATCTGAATGACAGACAGAACTAAGTCTCCTTTCTCCAAACTGCTGTTCTCTGTATGTGCATGTTTCACTTCTAGTGTCAGAAAGACAGTTTTATGTATGTACGCGCGTGCATGCATGCATGCGAGCACATGTGTGGCACATGCTTACATGTGTGTGAGTTTGCCAGCTTATGTGTGCTCATGTTTATGAAGGGAGAGGGAGGACGATGTTGAATACCTTCCTCAGTTACTTCCCACCTTATTTTGTGAGAGGTTTTTCAGTGAACCTGGAGCAGTGAGGTTGGCCAGGCAACCAATGAACTTCAAGGATCTGCCTGTCTATGGCTCCCCAGTGCCATGAAAACCAGCTTTTTATATGAATGCTGAGGGTCTGAACTTGGGACCTCATGTTTGCATAGCATGTACTCGACCCACTGAACCATATCCTCCACATTGTCTTAAAGAATCAGGGTTTCCATCCTCTCTTCTGAAACGGATGTAGAAAAGACCAGTGGGAAGTGTCTTTTGTTTGCTTGAACTCAGGGAGAGAGATTTTTTTATGGTCCTCTCTTCCCAAAATCACCACTGATGGCATCATCTTTGCATTGAGCAACATTCCTAGCAAAAGACCCTTTGTTGTAAAAGCAAAGTGAGCCCTGGGATGGCAAATGAAGTTGATTGTGTGTAGTGCTCACTGCATTCTGGGTATCTTGTGTGCAGTGCTCACTGCATTCTGGGCATTGTGTGGGTGGTGCTCACTGCGTTTGGGGCACCATGTGTCCAGTCCTCACTGCATTTGGGGAATCATGTATATGGTGCTCACTGCATTCTGGGTTCTGTGCTGAGTTCTACCCATCATTCACTTGTATGTGCATTTGGTATTGCTCTATCCATGGACCCCTTCTTTGAGTGCTCACATTGTTCTTTTTGTTCCTGTTACTGTGATAAAAATACCCGGACAAAAGCAAGTTATTGGAGAGATGTTTCATTTGGTTTACAGTTCCAAGTTATAGTCATCGTGGGAAATCAAAGTTTCAGGAACTTGAGGCAGGAGGTCACATCACATCCACAGTAAAGAGCAGGGGACAGCAGATTCATGTGTTCACACTCAGCTTTCATTGTCCACTGTTTAAAAATTACATTGATATTTTTGTGTGTATATGTGTGTGTGTGTGTGTGTGTGTGTCACATGTGGCATAGTACATGTATGTATGTGGATGTCAAAGGTCAATTTTTTGGGAGGTATCTCTTTCTTCCATGTAGCTCAAGTTCAGACAAGCACCTTTGCCAACAACTGTACCATCTTGTAGACTCCTCCTTCACTCTTATATAGTTCAGAATCTTGTGCCTAGGGAATGCTGTCACCCACAGTGGTCGCGTCTTCTCCTCTTAGTCAACATAGTTAAGATAATCCTCCACGGATATGCAATAGGCCAACCTGACCTACATAATCTCTCCTGACACTCTCTTCCCAGGAAACTCTGTGTCCAGTTGACTGTTTCTACTAACCATCCCACCAGGTATTGCACTGAGACAGCAGCTGGAGGAATAACATTAGTAAGATAGTAATAGTTTCTTGCCCATAGACTGTCACCTGGTAAAAGGCAGAAACAAAATCAAACAAACATTACATGTTAGCAAAGCAAGTGCAAGGCCCTCTGGAGACTCCCAGCTTTCGGCTGCATGGTCATGGTGGATCCATAATCCTTGCAGTGGTGTGGAGCTGGTACCTGACCTTTAGATGAAGAAACTGAAGGGTAGCACCAACCTCCAGAGTGGAAAGGTTATGACGGTTGGCTAGCTAAACTCTTCATTTTCCAAGCCTCTCTTTGGATTAGAATCTCTATCCTAAGATTCCAGATGAATTTTAGATTTGAAGACCTTTGACTTATCTTAGGGGTTCCTTTCCAAAACCTGCTGGATATGTCAGAGAGCAGCCTCAGACCAAGGGTGGTATTTTGTATGGATAGCTAGCCCACTGTCTAAAAGTAAATGGCCCACGTCTAAGTATGGTGGTTATTTTTTAATTGTTAACTTGACACAATGTAGAACACCTGGGAAGAGTCTCAGTGAGGGATTTTCCAGAGCAGATCGGTCCATGGTTGTGTCCGTGGGGTGTGGGAGTGTGGTAGGAAGACCTTCTACTGTGGGTGGCGCTGCTCCTTGAGCAGGGGATGTTAGATGGTATAACCATGAGAGTCTTCTGGGCACTGGCATGTGCGTAAAGTCACTGTTTTCTGCTGGGGATTGAGGATGTGCAGTGACTAGCTGTGTTTCAAGTTTCTGGTGATGCAAGAAGTTAGGAAGCACAATGGGTTCATCTGTTGTCACCAGTCACCAGGCAACAAGCTGTCAGCTTAGCAGCTGACACCTGGAAAGTCACTGGGGTGCCATTCTGCCTGCCTGGGAGGGGCTAACTCCTGGCCTTATGACACCTGGACTGCCTGGTAGTGATGAACTGACCTGGAACTGTAAGCCAGGTAAATCCTTCCTTTCTGGCTTGGTTTTGTCAGAGTCTTTTGTCACAGCCACAGGAAATCAAACTAAGACACTCAGCGTCTCTGGACTTCATGCGTGCCATAAAACAATCTCAGAACGATCTCAGATGAAGAAGAGATGAAAATACAAACTGTAAAGTGAGTAACTGTGCTCCCTATGTGAGTTAACCCCTGACATAGAAACTAGTTATAAGGAGGTAGAGTTCATCTGACTTGTGGTTTCAGAAGTCAAGTTTGGCTGGATCCTCTGCTCGGCCTGAAGTGAGGCAGAGCGTCCTGGCAGCGGGAGTGTATTCAGAGACTGCTCACTCCATGGCAGTCAGAACCAGACTGAGAGCAAGGACCGGAGGCGAAGGGCTGGAGAGATGGCTCAGTTGGGAAGGTGCCTGCTGCACACGCGTGAGGACTGAGTTTAGAGCCTCAGGACTCAGCCAGGGGTGGGGATGATGGCCTGTGCCAGAGGGGTGGAAACAGGAGGTTTTGGACTTGCTGACCACCAAGTGTAGCCTGAACGGTGAGCTTCTGGTTCAACAAGAGACCCTGTCTGGAAAAATAAGGTAGAGAGTGGCTGAGAAAAGACACTGGACCTCTGGCATGTTCATGGATGCCCATATGATTGAGTGCACATGTACACACATACAAACACACACATACACCACACACACATACACATATACCACATGCACAAACATACCCATACACACACACACACATATACCACCTACATACAGACATACATACCACACAGACACACAAACATACCCATAGATAGACACACATATATCACACACACAAACCATACACACATACACATATACCATGTGCACAAACATACCCACACATACACACACACATACATACCACACACAAACCACACATACAGACACATATACCACATGCACAAACCTACCCACACATACACACACACACACAAAACACACACATATACCACCTACATAGAAACATACATACTACACAGACACACAAACATACCCACAGATACACACACAAACACACACATATATTACACACAAATACTACACACACACACATACACATATAACACACACACACACACACACACACACACACACTTTCTAGGACACCTCCCACCAATTTCTCAGTGCCATCAAGTGACAAGTGACTGAAACTGTTTATGAGGTCAGAGTCCCTGGGATCCAATTGCTTCTTCAATAGGTCTTTAAGGCATGGGCCTCTGGGAGGGGAGGACATTCCGCATCCCCAGTACTATTCAGTCCTAGTGGCAGGGCTGGAAGGCTCTGCATTTCTGAGGTAACTAAAGGCCTCCAAATGCAGCCTTCTTCCATTGACCCGGCCCTCAGTTTCTCCACTGAAGGATGGAGAATAAATTGTGTGCAGCTCAGAGTGTCTGGTGTGAGTGCTGGGGCCATGCAGAGTATGTTTGTGTGTGTGTATGTGGTATGTGGTATGTGGTGTGTGTGTGTGTGTGTTATATGTGTGAATGTCTGTGGTATTTGTGTGTGTGTGTGGTATATATATGTGTGTGTTTGTGTGTGTCATATGTGTGTGTGTATGCTATGTTATTTGTGTGTGTTTGTGTGTGGTATATGTGTTTGTGTGTGTGGTATTGTGTGTAACTGACCTTCCAGAGAGTGGACTCCATCACCGGGGCATTGAGGGCCTACCTGTTTACAAGAACGAGGGTCACTTACTTGCCCCCATATATGATATAAATGGCCTCAGCCTTGCCTCTCTGCCACAACAGGGGAAGTTTCACCAATGTGGGTCAAAGGGAGGGAGAACCCCTCTCTACTCTGCCACCCAACTGAAAGCCCCTGCCCAGGTTGGAAAAGGACAGCCTATCTGTGGAAGGGTGCTGACACACATAGGCAGGGTGTCCCTGGTAGAACAGGAATGCAGGGCTCTGGGATAGTGGCCTCCCTGTCCATGACACTTAGCACCCAGCATTCACACCAGGTACTCTGAGCTGCAACCAATTTATTCTCCGACTCTGTCTCAATGACCCTTCTCCTGTTCCACTAGATAGCTGTGTTTAATGGTTCAGAAAACTGCTGTGGGCCTGAGAAACCTTCCCTACAGAGTCATTGTAATTAGGATAATGGCTTCCCTGGGAGAACCATTTTCCAGGCCTCACAGAACCTCTGATGGGTCTCTGGGACTTTCAGCCACAGGCTGCCCCTACCCAGCTTCTTGATTCAGAAGCCAGGAATATCTTGCTGGCAGTTGCTTGAGGCTCTCGGAAAAGAGTGAGAGTCAGGCAAGTAACACTTCCTCTGTGTCCCACAACCAAGCCCAGGTCGGCAGTGGAAGAAGGTATGGTCTGATCTAGTCATTGCTACCACATCATCACCACTTTCACCATCCCGGCTGGCACACCACAGACACCATCCACTCCTCATCTTGTTAATTGCTCCAACACGTGTTGACGCTCATTTTCCACATGCTGGGCTGGTACTTTAACTATGATGTGTTGGAGGTGTCCCAGTGTCTCCTCTGGCACAGAAGCCAGAGACCAAAGAAGCAGGTGTCCATTGAAGTGCCAAGCAGTAACACGGAGGAAGTTAAAGTGAGACTGTAGGCATCAGATCTGTACCTTTAACAAAATGCCCAAGCGAGAGACACTCTACAGGGCTGTTTGTAGGTCACTGGGTCCTGATCTTTCTACTAGAGTAGTGGTTCTTAACTAGAGTCGGTTTTGCTCTCCCGTGAGGCATCTGCCAATCCAGAGACATCACTCACCATTTTGTAAGTCAGCAAACCCAGAAACAAGCAGAACACTCCTGCCTCTGGCCCACTCCCTCGATTGCATGACGACCATGAACTGTTAGAGCCAAGGACACCTTGGCTGAGAAGCTGTGGGATAGGTGGGGAGAGGGACTGCTCAGAGGTCAGGGAGAGTCAGGAAGGAGAGGCCAGATGTGGAGGGTAGCAGCCTCAGCCCTGCACCCGTCACCAGCTCCCTGGCTGTAGGAGGCTCTGTATGTTTTGGTCCTGCTTGTATATCAGTCCCTGGTTTCCCTAGGAAACTGAGCTTCTTCATGAAGCCCTGAACAGAGTAGTGTGGGAGTTTAATAATTTAGGGTGTCGGCGGTGTATCATTTAATGCCTTCCCTCTCCCGCAGTCCCCACAATCCATAGGCCCCGCCCACCTTCTCTGAAAGGAGTCCGTATCAGGGCTGAGGACTCCAGTCTTCCTAATGTTTGCTCCACGTCCCTAGCGCATTTGTCTTTGTGCAAAAGCAATGGCCCACTAAACTGTAGGCTAACAAGAACCCGCATTGTTCTGAGAACATGGAAGACACGGCCTTAACAAAAATAAGCCACATTAGCTTGCTTGGGATGGGAGCTTCTTCAGAGCTTCTCAGAGATTTTACTGTGCAGCTAGGGCTGAGGGTCACTGAATTGCAGCGGTATTCAACTGGTAAAGAATTGTGCAGTCTTGTACATATGGGCACATAAATATATACATATTTCAGGCCAGAGAAAGGCTTGGTGTCTTCTGCTATTCCAGTTAGCCTCTTTTCCTCTGTTCTACCGACACATCCTTTTCCACTTGATCTGTGGCAGAGAGCATTACCCAGCACGGGCCTCTTAACTTTCCTGTGCCTCAATTTCCAAATCTGCAAAATGGGAAAATGAATTATACCTTCGTCACTGCCCAAGTGAATAGGGTGTAGGCACAATCCCACCTTGCACAAATCTTACGAGAATCCCTGCCGTGCCTCGCGTCCCCCCCCCGCCCCCCCAAACACACCTCCTGTCTCCCTCTCTCTCCCCTTTCTCCTCTGGAGGGGAGGGAGCATCGTGTGGTCTTCCGGAGGTCACTGGGGTCTGGGAAACGCGGGACTCTGCGGTTTGGCTCGCACCGGGAGTAAATTCAAAGTTAACTTCGAGACGGTCCCCTGGGAGGGCCAGAGCGCACAGCCAGCCCAGGCCCCGGAGGATCTGCGCAAATGCTGGTGCCAGGGAAGATGCTCTGGCCAGCACACTCGGGAGGCGGGACCTTGGCAGCCGGTTCCTGCTGCTTCTCCATAGCGTAGCTCGCAGAGCTGTGGTCCAGGGGCCCAGACTCTGACTGACCGGCTGCTGCTGCGCTGCGGGAGTCAAGTGCACCTCCTCCCGCCGCCGCGCACCTATCAGAGTCCCTAAGCGCATTGCCGCGCGCTCCTCCCACTTGCAAATACCAGTCCAGCTTGCGGCTGCCCTGGCCTGGACAGAGCCTGCGGGCCGCCTGCGTCCCCTGTCCTGTCCCTTCTAAGCTCCAGCCGGACGACGGTAAGGGATTGCGGGGGAAGGGGGGGGGGGAGGCGAAGGCGCCGGGACTAGAAACAGCAGGGCAGGCTGTCATCCATGTGTTCTTCCTGTAAAATTAAGGCAGAGATGTCACAGAGCTTGATGCTAGCTTGGATTCACTGGCAGAGACTTGTATATACACCACACCGAAGGAAGTTGTGCTTCTGGGTGGGTAGCAGCGCACACATAAATGAGGGTTACACATCAGATGGACATAGCACGCGATTCAAAAGAACGCCCCGATCTAGAGAAAATAACATCAATCAAGTCAAATTCTAAAACCAACTCAGAAGCATCCTGCCGCAGCAGCAGCAGCTCCTGCAGTGTGTGGGCCCAGAGCTGAGAACAAGAGAGGAAAAAGCCATCTTCTCAGCTAGGGGTGACAGTCAGGGGTGACAGCCAGGGGCTGACTTCCTGGGGTGCTCTTCTGGCCGTGGGAGTGCCTTGGGCTTGGTAATCAACATTTTCTCTGGCGGTGGGTTGGGGGTAGGGGTTAGCTGTGTTGTGGTGTGTGTGTGTGTGTGTGTGTGTGTGTGTGTGCGCGTGCGTGTGTTTTAATGTGCTGGGGTCTGGGGATAGGTCTTGCTACAGTCAGTGTTGGGGTACCCAGTGGCTGTTTTTATTCATTTTATAAATGTAGGGAATCCTTAGTTGCATGGCTGAGTTACATGCATGTTTATTAAGCCCATTCTTGTACAGTGACGTTTTTTAGTTAAATTGCAACTTTTGGCAAGGAATTTAGCTTTAGTGGTTGAATTGGCCCCGGGCATGTGGGAGGCACCAGCTCAATCTTCAGAACTGAATGAAACAAAACAAAAAACTGTCTGTCTGTCCACCACCATCCATCCAGTCTTGTATATGCCCTGCGAGTGTGTCCCATTTTTTCAGTGTTTCTTCTTAAAAAAAAAAGTTTGAATAATACGCCCATTTGGCTTCAGAGAGATCATGTAAGGAACGGTTGTTTTGTGTTACCTTCAGTTTTTGTCTAATTAAAAAGAAAAAAGTCTGATGCTTGAGGGAGAAGCTTAGGACAGGGCTGATGGTACCAAGTCTGAGAAGTGATTCTGTGGAGCAGATCCTTCCTTTTGGTTCCCTTTGCCCCTCCCCCAGCTTGACCTACACAGTTGTTCCTTTCTGAATGTCCCTCTCACCAGATGTCCCTTCCTTGTGGGTTTTAGGCAGGTGCTCTGAGTAAACCGTGGACATCTCTGAGACCGACGTTATGAGTCCCAGCATGCTGGTTAAGTCTTTCGGCTGGGCTCTCCTTCAGTTTCCAAGCGTTAGTTACAGGCAGTGGACAGGGCAGGTTCAGAGGGTCCTAAAAGGGCTTCCAGACAGCAATCTCTGCTTTTCTGGACATGGCCTTGTCCTTGGGTTCTGAGCTCAGGAACTTGCCATCTGTTCTGTGAGCTCGTTTAACTAGGCACCTGATCCCATTTCTCCTGGATTTCCCATCAGGACTAGATCTGATCAACTGAGCGTCCATCCACAGCTCCTTGAATAGCTTCCTGCTGCTGGGCACCCTCTACCCCTAGATAAGTAAGTTAAGGTGTGATCCTTCCTTAGTCCTGACAGAACTTAAGCCACTACGCCCTCTCACCTGACTGTAAGTATCAGCTGTCAGGAGCTCATGGCATTGGCTTCACCCTGGGTTGGGTGAGCAGTGTGTGTGTGTGTGTGTGTGTGTGTGTGTGTGTGTGTGTGTGTGTGTGGGGTTGTGGGTGGAGGAGTTAAGGAGTGGACTTTTCTCCTGCACACGATTGCTCGTCTCTGCTCACTACCCTGCCATCAGGGAAACACATGATTGACAAAAATCTTTCCATTCTCCCAATTTCAGCCTACCCTCTGGCTAGGCTTGGGTATTTCACTCTATCGGGCTTTGTGACTGGCCTCCAGTGGGTTTAAACAACACTTTTCTTTGCCTCTGGTAAGGGAATTGTTTGAGTCAAGCTATAAAGTGAAAGAGTGGGTAAGAGAGAAGATAGAGATTCGGATGGGGGGCAACATGGCTCTCCATTTAAAACCAGGCTCAGGAGATAATGTCACCAGACTGAACCCCTAAACAACTGATGACCAGCTGTCCTGCCAGTGCACAGCTTTCAAAGATTAAACCCTGAACACTGAAAATCACAGCCTTTGGGTGCCAACTATTACATTAGTTCATTTCCCCAACTCTCCAGCTAAGGGAGGGCTGGGTGGTAATGTTCTAGACCAGTTCTATCCGGTCTAGATGCCATGCTGACAATTATAATGACCCACATTCCTTATGATTTCAATATAGCAATAAAAACACACCTGTCGGGGCTGAGAGAGACCTGAACATGTCCAAATTAGGGAGGGAAAGAGGAAGCACCCAGGTTCTCGGAAATCTGCCCTACTCCTATGATAAACTCGGATGCCAGCGTGTGTGTCACACCCCTTATAACAGTCTGAGTAGCCATCCAGAGTGTACACCTGCTCTGGGACAGGGCAAGACTGCTGTGGTGTGTAAGCTGATCTGCATTAGTCATTGGGCATCTTCTGAAATTTCCTGCTGGCTTCCAGACCACGTTAGCCATTTGTAAGCTGTACCTGCGGATTCGGCTACGGATGGGGAAACTGTTGAGCTTTTGACAAAATTGCATAAAGCGAGGGCACGACTGCTCCAACCTACAGCCGGAGGGGAGGTTTCTATTGTAGATACGAGGGGCAGTATGGCCAGAGGGGTCTGGGAGAGCCTGGAGCAGGGAGAGAAAGCAGTAGACTACACATCACCAGTAAGCTGAACTGGGCCATGAGAGGAGCGAGGGGAGAGGGAAGGGCGAGCAGGAGAGGAAGAGAGGGAGAAAGAGGAAGACAGGAGAGAGCAAAAGAAGAGGAGAGGCTAAGAGGGGTTATGGCCGGAAATGCCAGGGTTGTATGGGAATGAGAAGCTGGGGGAAGGGAATCCTATGAGAAGTTTAGGGTAGCAGCTCCCGTTGGAAGTTTAGGGTAACCACAGATACTGAGTGATCTTGGAGGCCAACTGGTGCTTTGGTATGCTCATAGGCATCCCAGATAGACATTTGTTTGTTTTGAGCCTGACAAAAATAACATTTGGCTTAAAAACCAAGATCAAGAGTTTAGAAACATCAACCAGACTTTTTAAAAAATTACTTTTATCTACTTATTCATTTATTATTTATTTACAACCCAATTGTTACCCACTCCCAGCAGTCCACCCTCCCGCAGTTCTACCTCTCATTCCTCCTCCCCCCCGGGTGTCCCCCCATCTCACCCCTGCCAGGCCTCCCCACTCCCTGGGGCCTCAAGTCTCTCCATGGTTAGGCACATCTTCTCTCGCTGAGGCCAGATTAGCCAGTCCTTTGCTGGATATGCGTCAGGGAGCAGGGGGGCTTGTAGTAGCTGCCTGGTTGGTGGCTCAGCCTCTGAGAGTTGTCAGGGTCTGGGTTAGTTGAGACTGCTGGTCTTTCTATTGGGTCGCCCCCTTCCTCAGCTTCTTCTAGTCTTTCCCTAATTCAACCACAGGGGTCCCTGACTTGAGTTCATTGGTTGGGTGTAAGTATCCGCGTCTGTCTCAGATATCTGATTTTTGAACACTATCCTACCTCCTCAATAGGGGCTGGAAGTCATTTCGGATGAAACCATTAAGAATGTACTGGATCACTTATTCTCTATTTCCTCACAGAGAGACCTAGGAGCTTGGGCAGATCACTTCAACCCTGCACCTTGCTTCTCTCTACTGATTCCACAGAGCAGTGGTTCTCCACTGTCCTAACACCGCGACCCTTTAACACAGTTCCTCATGTGGTGATGACCCCCAACCGTAACATCGTTTTCATTGCTACATTTTGCTACTGTTATGAATCACAGCATCAACATTTGATATGCAGGATATCTGATACGTGACCCCCGTGAAAGGGTCAGTCAACCCCCAAAGAGGTCAAGGCCCACAGGTTAAGAGCTGCTGCTATAGATGCTGATAATACTACTTCTCTGAGGGCACGTGAGGCCTAGATTGTCCCATCTGTCCCTGGGCTTCTGGTGACAGTGACTATTGAAGTCATCATTTACCTACTGTTCTCTAAGCTCTCTGCTGAATCTTGCTTGAGTACTGAAAGAATAAGAAAGCTTCTCAAATTATAAAGTAATTGATTTTTAAGTGTCATTGCCAGCTGGTATGACACATATTTTGGGGCATGGTAGAATGACTAAAACAGAGGACAGACTTTGGGGCTCAGTGGTGATGAGCTGACTTGGGTTTGGATTCTCTACTATTGTAGCTTGTGATTCTCTGTGTCCAAACTCCCTTTCCAGGGTCACTGTCCAAGGCTGTCTGTAGTCTTTCTTGCAAGGCCCCATTTCTTTGTTCCCTGAGGCTGTTTTAATTGCCACGTGTTAGCTCTGCAAGTCCTCTTTTAATCTCCTGGGTCTCTCGCCATTTCCTACGTTCATTGTGTATTGCCAGCTCAGTGCTCGATGTCTCTGGGGTGCAGTACATTTATGGGGCTCACCTTTGATCCATTTCCGTGAGTTCATTCTTCCAGATTTTCTGTGCTGCCGTTCTTGTTAAACAAGGACAGGTTACCTGGTTGGCTGTCTCTGTAGGTAAAATTTAAGTTGACTTTTCGTTATTGCCTTCCAATTATGTGGGTCTCATCTGAATTCTTCTCGGAGTTTTAGTCGAGTCCTGAGTATCATAATCTGCTTCTTGTCCCGGGCTAGGAAAAAAGGGGACAAGGGAGGCATCAGGCTGTATGAATAACAATCAGGACTGGCAGGTTGCTTTTTCTGGAATTTTGCTAAAACTCGTTTTCAAGGCCACTCAGGCCAGGGAGGAATCAAATATATTTTTCTTAAAATGGTAAGAATTTTAGTAAATATTTCAGGCATGTTGAAAAGCCAGAGAGTAGCAGACAAGCTCTGTGTGTGTGTGCTTGTGTGTGAGCATGCCTGTGTGTGAGCATGCCCGTGTGTGACAATGTGTCACTTTGGTAGTGCCTGTTTGTCACTTATGAGGTGAGAATGTGACCAGGTGAGCTGGTCATATGGCATTATTACCCTTTAGGTCTCTTCGCACCTCTTGCGTTTTCTCACTGGATTCTTCCCCATCCTGCGTGTGGGTGTTCATAACTCTACATGTGAATCTGCATCTCTCACTTGCTGCCATTACGCTTTTGATGGTCACTGGGGTTGAGGCACAGTGATAACTTTGTGCATTCTCTTTGCTATTGCTGGATCTTTAGTTGTTTTACATTTTCATATAAAACGCCGTGGTAGGCATTCCTGGTCAGTCGTCTCTTGCACACCTGTGTAATTTTCTGTAGATTAAGGACCCATCTATATTAGCATAGCTGACTTTGGGGACAAGTGCGTCTCCATTGGTCCTAGATCTCGAAGGATGCTACTTGGGGTTGGTGGTGCTCTAAATCTCACTCTCAACAACTTCATGGTTCAGTAACTCAGTGCCTGTTCCCCTCAGCTTCAGCAACACGTAGGACAGTTAGACCTTTGCATCTGTACTAACAGAAAGATTAGGAACTCAGTCTCCTTGCATTCAGTGCATTTAGCTGATTCTAGCACAGCTGGTCATGTTTTTCCACCTACAAGTGTCTTGTTTGTCTGTCAACCTCCTCTGTCGACTGATCTATCCATCTTCCATCTGTCCCTGTGTTTATCATCTATATTTTCTTGTATATCATCTACCCATCTACCGTCTATGATTGATCACTGGTCTGTCATCCATTCATCTATCATCTATGGATCTATCACTTATCTATCATCTATGATTGATCACTTGTCTATTTTCTATTCATAATATATATCATGAATCTATCATTTAATGTCTATCTAGTATATCAATTATCTATCAATCAGTTTGAATAGCTATCACCTATTCATCTATCACCTATCATGCATCTGTCATCTATATATGTCATTATTCTATTATCTACTATTTACAATCTATATAACTTACCTATCTTTTATTGTATATCTTTTTGTTATAGCTATTAATAATCTGTCATCTGCCTTCTAGTCATAATCATGTATAATTTCTCCATTACCTACCATTTACCTATTGATAATCTATCATCTATTATCTCTCATCTCTTGTCTATCTGTGTCTATCATCTATCAATCATCTATTTATTATCTATTACTGTATCTATCATCTATTATCTATTTTCACCTACATATCATCTATCACTCTCACCTACCTATCATTTATCTATCATCTATGTATCTATTTCCTATCTATCACCTATCATCTGTTTATATATCTATCATCTACTTATCTAATATCTATCTATCCACATCACCATCATCATTATCATTATCATCTATCTATCATCATTGATCTATCTATTAATCGATCATCTACCTACCTATGCTTCTTTTTCATTATGACCAAATACCCAATAAGACAGAAGCAACTTGAGAGGAAGGATTGATCTGAGATCACAGTCTAGAAGGTAGAGTCCATCACAGCAGGGTAGGCATGGAGTCAGAACCAACTGATTTCTGTGGCAGCAGGAACATGAGGTGAGTAGTTAAATCACACTGGCCAGGAAGTGCAGAGATTAGGCAAGAAGGAGGCCAGGCTACCATTCTTAAAGGCCTGCCCCAACCTTCTCCAGCCGTGTGTGCACACCCAAGGGTCCATTGTCTCCCCCAAACAGGGTTAGAAGTTGATGAGTAAGCATTTATCCTCAAAATCCCATGGGGGCGTATATCATGTTGAAATTATGGAAGTCTGTCTGTCTGCCTACCGCTTGGGATTCCTCTGTGAGTGACCTGTTTGTATCTTTTGTTTATTTTTCTTTTTGAATATCTTTTCTTATTGGTGGGAGAAGCTCATTAGAGCCTTCATTCATGCTGGGAGCATTTCTTTCTGGTCTGGGGCTTGTATGATCACATTTTATCTAACCACAGCTTTTTATTTTTTAATTTGATCAAATTTGTCAAGTCTTTGTCTGTGGTTTGTGTTCTGGCTTAAGAGCATCTTTCCATGCTAATTTTTTTTTTTTGAAGACAATCACATTGTTTTTCCTATAAAAGTTGAAAGGTTGTAAAAGTTTTGAAGTTTGGGTAACTTTCCCTACATGAGAAAACCATTTGGGTTTTAAGGTGCCTGGAGTTTGGTTTGGATCGTTTGTGAGCTCAGAACTCAGGTGTGGCTATTGATGTGCATAGCCAGCACCCTCAGGTGTGACTGTTTTCCTAGTGATGGGCGCCACTTCCTTATAAATGTGCAAATCTGTTTCCAACTTGTTTATTCTCTTTTTATAGATTACCTTGGTGATGTAAGACACAAACATCTTAATCTAGCTGACTTAAGCAGTAGAAACTTGTGGAGGCCAAGTAAGTCTTAGGTCAAAGTCCCAGGATAGCTGGCTCCTGGTGAGGTCTCTCTTCTGGTTGCAGACTTCCACTTTCTATAACTGTAAGGGGTCTGACATTTCTTCTTCTAATAACTTAATTGAATTAGGGCCCTGTGCTGGGGTCTCATCATCTAATCTTCAAAGGTTCTGCCATTTTTGGGTCAAAACTCCAATATGAATTTTGGGGAGGCACTACTTAGTTCTTAGTATTAGCCTCTTTGCCTGTACCTCAGCTATGTGTTGAGTTAATGAGTGACTGGGAGGATTCACAGGCACCAAGCTTCCCTCTGGCTTTCTTTGTAATGTGCTGACCTATTTTCGTCCACATGCATTTCAAGTAAACTTGTCAAGTTTGAGTTAAAAAATTTTGTCGATTTTCAGGATTGTTGTTCTGTCATAATATAATTTGTCGATTTCAGAGCAAATACAACATTGATGGTGATGATGACAATGATGATGATGTTGTTGTTATCTTGCTACATAGTTGGGGCCGGCCTCAAACTTTAGATTCTTCTCTCCTAGTTTCCTTAGTGTTGGGATTATAGTCATGCACCACAACACTGGTTCAACATGATTAATATTCAGACCATTTACATTTTGCAGTGTTCTTGCTAATAACATTCTGGCCTGGGATCACAGCCAGAACCCCATGTTGTTCTTGGTTAGCATGTCCCTTCCCATATTTGCTCTGTGTCTTAGTCTTTGTCTCTCATGGGTTTAACATATTGGGAAAGGTGCTCAGTGGTTAAGAGCACTGACTGCTCTTCCAGAGGTCCTGAGTTCAATTCCCAGCAACCACATGGTGGCTCACAACCATCTGCAGTGGGATCTGATGCCCTCATCTGGTGGTGTCTGAAGACAGCTGTAGTGTTCTCATATATATATATATATATAAAATAAATAAATAAAATCTTTAAAAACAATATTGGGAAAGGCCAGGACAACGGTTTCCTAGAGTATCTTTCAATTGGAGTTTGCCTGGCATTTCTTATCATTAGGGTAAAGTTTTGAATTCTTATTAATAATACTGTAAAGGCTTAATAACCTAGCTGTATTCTTGTTGGTATTAACGCTCATATGTAGCATGTCTTTAAATGTAAAAAAAAAAATACGTGTTTACTATTTTTTATTTCTCTGTGTGTCTTTGTGTGTGCGGTGTGTGTACACAACTGTGGGGGCCAGAAGTGGGCATCAGATCCCTCAGAGAAGGAGTTAAAGGCAGTAGTGAGCTACTTGACACGGGAAGAAATGGGATCCAAACTTGAGTCCTCTGAAAGAGCAGAAAGTGTTCTCAACCACTGGGCCTCTCTCCAGCTCCTGTCTTGACTGTTTGAATGCAGCCAGTTAAATATTAGCTGTTTTGGTTATAAATACAAAGAGGAGGATACAGCATGGGGTTAGCATGGACACCTGACTTTCCTGACCGATGAAAAGGGAAGTGAATTGATCTGTGCTAAGATATTTCACGTGGGCGTTTGATTTTCCCAGCCGTCCTTGTTCTGTTGGCATAATCACATGCGGATAGGAATATGCTGTAAAGTCACAATAGTACAAAGTGATAAACCAGCACACGAAAGTCAGTTGCTTTCAAGAGCAGCCTGGTCACCTCAGGGATAGATCTCAAAGATTTGAGAATTGCTTCTGAGACAAGCTAGCCTAGTCAGTCTGAGGTCATAACCACATTGACTGAAAACAAACGCAGGCTCTCCTCTTTCACTTCTTTTATTCCTTATTCATTTTTTTTTTACCCTGTTCTTATTACATTGGCTGTGGCCAGCCAGTAAGGTGTGTTTAATGGAGGTGGCCATGATGGGCATTCTTGTCTTGGTCCTGACCTTGACGGCAATGATTTTAAATTTCACTCTGAAGTGTAGTGTCCACATTAAGTATTTATGGTTACTTTTTGTCAAATGAAGAAGTTTCCTTTTTAAAATGATGGATTAGTGCTTAATCTTGACTCATTTCTGATGTATCCTTTCCAACAATATTGTGCTCCCCCGCTCCCAATATTGTGACATGGTGTACATGCTTCTTTTTCTGTGTCTGTTAATAACATACTTGGACAAAGCAGCTTAAGGGAGAAAGGGCCTAGTCTTGTTCATAGTTCATGGATGCAGCCCATCATGGTGGGGGAATCAGAGTAGTTGGTTACATTGTGTCTGTTGTCAAAAGAAGAAAGCAGTAAAAGCACGCTTGCTAATTCTCCATCTTTTTCTGTCCAGGGAATAGGGCCACCCATGGTAAGTGGGTCTTCCCACTTCAGTTAACATAACCAAGATAATCCCATCCCTAGGCCCATCTCTGAGTGACCCAGATTCTGTCAGGCTAACCCATACTCACACATGGTGGTGTTTAGGGATGTTGCTTTTGTGGTTACAGTTTGCTTTTCTTTCCTTATCCTTGGCTGCAGTTGAGTGCTTGTTTAGTTTCCTTTTGTTTGTTTTTTAAAGACAGGGTTTCATGTAGCCCAGGCTGGCCCCCAAATAGAAAGGTTGATTTTGAACCTCTAATTGTCTTTCCTCTACCTCCTGAATATGGGATTATTGGTGTGTGCCACCATACCTAGCTATTCTGTTTCTTTGAATATATAACACTAATTATTATACAGTATTTTATATTTATTATATATCAGAATATATTTCAATGCATGGTACATGATATAATAAATATAACATATAATATATATTATACATCAAACCTTATATATGATATACTACACATTATATTGTATCATATGTATTTATTATATAAGTAATATATAATATTAATAAAATCAATAATGTATATTGTATATTATATATATTAGACAATATATTCTAAGGGATATTTTATATATATATATATAAAATGAAGGCAGGTTGACTTTTTATTACAGACTTATTGTCTAATTGCTTTTTGTTTATCCATGTTCTGTTTCTTGTAAAGCAAACTTTACAGGTTTATGATTTGCTATAAATAATTTCAGATTCAGAATTTATTGACAGAATTAATAATAGTATTCTCATGGAAGCAATTTAAAAAAATTTTCTCTACAGTTATAGATATTTTCCATAGAGACTTTCCTGACCTTCCTTTATACCTCCCTTCTGAAGATATTACTTAAACTTATATATTGTTCATTTTCCCAAGTCTGATCATTTTATTTTAAATAGTCCTTTTAATTATATTTTTTAATAGTTATATATTTTTAATAGTCTTAAAATTTTTGACTTCATAGGGCTTTGTTGTTGTTGTTATTTTTACTTTATGTGCACTGTCTCCATGTGTGTCTGTGTGAGGGTGTGGGATCTCCTGGAACTGGAGTTAAAGACAGTTTGAGCTGCCATGTGGGTGCTGGGAATTAAACCTGGGTCCTCTGGAAGAACATCCAGTGCTCTTAACCTCTGAGTCATTCCTTCATTCCCTTAAATAAATTATCTTAATTCATTTAATATACATTCTCTGAGGAATTGGAGAGAACAGATTATCATGCATTTCCTCTTTGTCACATTTTCTTTAGCTCCATTTTCTACTTTTTTTGTCTCCTGCTGGATATTTTCCACACTCTCTGCTTTTTCCTGCCTCTTCTGTTGTCTGATGGAGAAACAGTGTTTCCATCTGTTTGCTGTTCATCCTGGATTCCAAGCCTCTGTTTTAGCTACATATAACACAAGATTTGGTGTTCACTTTAATCCTTAAGAGACCCCCTTGCCTTATCTTTAATTGCCAAGAGTTTGGTAAATGTGAAAACGTAGTCATTTCAGTGGATATAAACTGAACGTAATCACATATTTGATCAAGTGCTATGCTTTTCTTTGGCATTTTAAGTGTAGGTTAGTTCCACTTGCTTAGTGTTAATTTGATGCTATCCTTCTGTCAGAGGACTAAGATTCTGCGTCTGTGACTTCCGTCAGACACAATCAGCTGTTACATACACTGAGCAGAAGAAGTTATGGGATGGAGAGGTAGCATGACTGGTGGGAGAGAGGAATCAAAGAGTTGACTATGTGCCGCCTTTTGCTGGAAGCTTCAAGGCTGTTCTGCTTCCCAGGAAGGGCAGAGGTGTCTGAGATGAGGTGGAGCTGATCCCCAAACAGTGACCACCCGGAACTCTAGGTACAAAAGAGGCTGAGATACATTTTATAGCCAGCTCATTATGACAGACTCACCCCAAACAACCTTTAGCCATCTTTAGCTATTATCCAATTAAATGTAGACGTTAGTATAAAGTTCAATATAAGCCTCTAGGAAAAGGGAAAACAATAGCTGGTGAGCCCCTGTAGTGTGCTGGGAAGCTTTCTTAGAGGCATTGTTGTTTTTGATGTAATTTATTTATTTATTTATTTATTTATTTTTTTCTTTTCTTTTTTTCAGAGCTGGGGACAGAACCCAGGGCCTTGCGCTTGCTAGGCAAGCGCTCTACCACTGAGCTAAATCCCCAACCCCCTGTTTTTTGTTTTTTTTTTTAATTGGTGACCTTGACAATCTGGCAAGGTCACAAAGGCCAGAAAAGCTCAAGGGTGTCTCGTCTGTGTTCTTTGCTGCTGCTGTTTTGCTTTTTTTAAAGTCAGGGTCTCACTCTGTAGTCCAGACTGGCTTGGAAGTCATTACTGTGGATTCTCCGCTGATCTCAGATCTGTGCTACCCGATGTGCCTCAACCTCCTGAATGCTGCGCTTGCAGGTGGGAACCACCAGACCCTAGCTCCTGCCAGCGTCTTAAAGAGTCTGAAAGCTGGGCTAGTGACCTGGCTTGAAGAATTGAATGCACTTGCCAAAATACAAGCTCAGTGACCTGATTTCGATCTCTGGAATCCGAGTAAAGGTCATAGGGAAGTCCGCAAAAAACGATCCTCCCATGTATGCCCACATCACACACATACAATAGTAATAATGGCAACTCGACATCCTTTTCTAGCCTCTGCAGGCCCCAGTCATGCTTGTGGTGCACAGATACACACACACACACACGCACACACACACACACAGACACACAGACACACAAAAGAGTAAAATGAAATTCAACAAACTAACAGCAGCAGAAACATCAAGAGGGGAGACCTCAAACACCTGAATTCTGAACCCAAATGTGGAAACTGTAGTTTCTGTCTCTTAGTGATACCAGGGACTTCCCAGAGTCAGTCAGGGAGGGTGTAGGGTCAGAGTTAAGAGGCTCTCAGTGTTTGCTTTAACCTTCCACAGCCCAGGGGGCGTCGCTATCCACTCTACCTTCTCTATCCATCACATGTCTGGAACCCACGGTGCTGAGGACCTTGACTACTGATTTGTAAAAAGTGTGTAGCCACATTCGTCTCTCAGTACATCTAGTGAATGTCAGACATTGCTTTGCCCAGCCTTCTGGCACAATTAGGGGGCCCTAGAATTTCATAGCTGAGCACTATGCTGTGGAGAGCCAGACTTGAGCAGAGTGTGTGTGTGGGTAGAGGTTCTGATGTGGTGGTGTTACTATAGCCACTCTGTGGGCCCCTGAGCTGTTCTGTAGCCCCTTTCTGGTCATCTGTGGCAACTCTGTTAGATACTCGTCATTGCTTTTGCTCTTTCTCTAGATCTTTCGCTCTCCCTCTTATTCTTTCTCTCACTTCTGCTATCGCTCTGGCTCTGGTTCTCCCTTTCACTCTCCCTCTTGTTCCTTTCCCTCCCTTCCTTTCTCCCTTCCTCCCTTTCTCCCCTCCCTCCCTCTTCTTCCCCTCTCTTCTTTCTTCCCTCCTTCCCCCCTCCCTCCCACTCTCCCTCCTTCTTCCTCCCTCTTCGCTCCCTCTTCTTCCTGCCTCCCCTTCCTCCTCCTTCCCTCCTCTTCCTCCTCCCTCCCCACTTTCCTCCCTCCCCCTCTCCCTCCTTCCCTCCCTCCCTCCCTCTCTCCCTCTGCTGTCTAGTGATGCTGATTTCAAACTCAAGTTCTTCTTTTCCTGGTCTCCCTAGTGCTGGGATTGTACATTGTACTCCATTCCTAGGATCAATTTTATTTCTTTCTAAGTAGTTAGAAGTTTTGATCTTTATGAAGTTTTCTGTTACTTGCTGCCTTGTGGGCAGGATGACAGTCTTCCTCTTAAATTTGATGTGGTTTTGCTGACGTGTGGAGATATACACAAAAACAACGATGTTGGTTTAAGCTGAAGGCAGCTAGAATCTGGAAGTTGTGCTCAAAACGCACTAATTTTAGCATAAAATTAAGATTTTTATTTCCTCAATTGTTTTTTGCATGTGTGTTGTGTGTTTGTGTATGTGTGTTGTGTTTTTGCATGTGTATGTGTGTCATGTGTGTGTTGTGTTTTTGCATGTGTATGTGTGTTGTGTGTTATGCTTTTACATGCATATGTGTGTTGTGTGTGTGTTGTGTGTTCACATGTGGATGGGTGCGTGTGGAGAACAGAGGTTGATATTGGCTGTTTGCCTCAATTACTCTCTATTTTATTTTACTGGGGTGGGGTCTCTTGTTGATCTTGGAGCTCAAGAATTTGACCGCTCTTTCAGAGGACCCAGGTTTAATTCCTTGATTCACAATCATTTATAACTTCAGTTCTAGGGGATCCACTGCCCTCTAGGTAGTTAAGGATCCCCAGTCTCCGCCTCTCTGGTGTTGGGATGACAGGTGAGCCACCATGCCCACCCAGCTTTTATGAAGGTACTAGAGATCTGAGTTCTGGTCATTAAACTTCTTCAGCAAGGTCTTCATCCATTGAACCACCCTCCTACTTCCTCAATCAACTGGTTTGTAAACAAGTAGAATATATATTATCAGTAAAATCAGTAGACAAAATTACAACTTTGTATTTTCATGGGGAAAACAGTCTCAATTTGTTCTGTATCAGCCAGAACGGCAAGCCCAACACCTGTGGAGACACAGGAGGCCTCTTTCTACCAAACAGGAGGAATTTCTAACAAACCTATCAATGTTTAACAATTTTAACAAGGTTGTAAAATGAGTTGCATGTTAGCTGTGAATCATTTCACAGTAAAATCTGTAGATTTCCTGGCAAAGTCATCTCCAGAGCAAGATGTGTGTTTGCAGCCAGACTTGGAGTGAGGTGGATGTGAGAAGCTAAAATCAGATTCAATAGAAATCCAGAAGCTGGAGGGGGCAGCTCAGAGTCAGAGTTCTGTGTTAACCCTCTTGACAAGTGTTCTGTGCCATCCAACTCTGAGGACTAAGATAGACACCAACACAGCAGTGATCTTCCTGCGGGTAGAACTCCACCTGAGGCTGCCGTGGCCTATGTCACTAAGAAAGCATGAGAGAGCGTGCCCACAGAAACTCAGACTACAATGTACAAGCTGTGCTAACTTTCCCAAGCACAAAGATGGCCCCTGGAAAATGGCTACCATGCTTTTTTTTTTTTTTTTTTGTGAAAAGGCCCAGGGATGGACTGCTAGGCTCAGGGGAATGGTTGTCTTGGTTTATCAGAGGGCGGATGTAGTAGAGTGCTGTCCCATCCACTGGACTCCACAAGGATTTGCTTTGACCATGGTTCTTGTGCTTTGGTCCCATGGTAATGAGGACCTTGAAAGCAGAGATGATTCAACAGTGTTTGCCAACACTGTGATTGGGGAGTCCCAGGTTGAAGGGAAAGGTTGGTTTAAAAGGGTGACTGTGTTATGCCATGCCACTGACTTCCATGGCTTCTGTTGGAACCGGTTCATGCTAGTTAATAGGATATTGCTATGGGGTACCTTGGTAAGTCTTGGACTGTGATTGTGGCCTGAATATTTATGATCAACACAGAATCCATGTACAGCTATAATTTCAAAATATGTTTCTAGAATGGTCTATTATAGTTTACTTTCTTAAATGGCCTACAGAGACATAGCTAAGGCTTCCATTGTAACTTTTCAGCAATCCCCATCTTTTTATTCAATGCCTTGTGCATACTAGATAAATGCTCTACCACCAGGCCATACTTGGTCATTGCATTCTCATACATGAATTAGGAATCTTGTAGGGACCCTGTTCTGTTTTTGTTTTTGATGTTATGACACTAGACATGCTTTTGCAGAGAATAAAGCGTATAATTCTGAAATTAAGCTTCAAAGCGTGCAGCGTCTTTGTTTTAAGGCAGTAGCTACTCATGTGTGCAAAGTTCACCTTGGTTTTAAAATCCCTTCCAATATGTTTGCTTTATTCAGTAAATACATTCTTATAATCTGATATATAATCTTTCTTACTTTAATCTTGAAGACACACAGGCTCAAGGTTTTAAGAAACCTGATTAAAGTCACAGTAAGGACACTGGGGTTGGAGGAGCCTCAGATAAACTCTCTCCTAACATGATTAATAAAACAAAGGGCTGTCTTTGTTACTTTTCTATTGCCATGAAGAGGCACCATGACCAGAGCATTTAATTGAGGGCTTGCTTATAGTTTCAAAGGTGAGTTCATGACCATTATGGTGAGGGAGCATGGCAGTAGGCAGGCAGGCATGGTGCAGTAGCTGTGAGCTTATATCTTATTCTCAAGTTGGAGGTAGAGAGAGAGAGAAAAAGAGAGAGAGGGAGAGAAAGAGAGAGAGAGAGGAAAGAGGGAGAGAGAGAGAGAGAGAAAGAGAGAGAGAGAGAGAGAGAGAGAGAGAGAGAGAGAGAGAGAGAGAGAGAGAGAGACTGGGATTGTTATGGGCTTTTGGAATCTCAAGGCCCACCTCATGTGACACAGTTCCTAATCCTTCCTGAAACAGTTTCAACAACTAGGGACCAAGCATTCGAACAATGAACGTATAGTGACCACAACTAACAACTCAGGCACAGCAATGTTGACAGAGCATATGGTACCCCAGAGAGGTGGGAGAAGGCTTGGAACCTAACACCAAGTGGGAAACGCAGCTGTACCGAGGGGCCATCTGATGGAGGAGCACCTCAGAGAATAACCCTTTGGTCAGATGAAGCCAGATAGGGACCTGGGGTCTGGTATCCTGACTCCTGGCCCTTGTATTTCTGCTGTTGCTCACCACTGGCCAAAACCAAAGGACATTGGCCAATCGAAAGCCTCCACCAGCCCAGCAAGCAGGGAGGGCCATCAGTGAACATGCAGGCAAATCTTGTATGTTATAAAACTCTGGTGTGTAATCTTGTCATAAACTTGCTGCCCTTTCTGAGTCCCCATTCTGAGAAGGAAGCCACCCTTTGATGCAGGTCTGGCTTTGCCTCTTTGTTCCCAGACTGATTTGTTGCTGTCCTCTGACCCATCTCCCGGGGGACTCGCTGACTGCAGCTTTTCCTTCTTCCCGCAGTTTGTTAAGGCAAAGCCACACTTGGCAGGGGAACCCTTGTCAAAAGACTCAACAAGCTTCAGACTGAATTACCACAGGCAACTCCTTTTACATGATCTTTCCTCCAAGGAAATCATCACATGATGTTCTTTTCTTCCTGAAGGATTGGAAAATGCTAGCTGAATGATTTTTGTTTTTAAGTGAAAAATGGGGACATGCCAGGCAGTGGGGGCCCATGCCTTTAACCCCAGCACTTGTGAGGCAGAGGCAGGTAGATCTCTGAGTTTGATGCCAGCCTGGTCTACAGAGCCAGTTTCAGGACAGCCAGGACTCCACAGAGAAACCCTGTCTTGACAAAAAAGTGAGGACCTGAAGCTGTATGTGAGAGGGTGAGCTAGGTCTTCAGGGATGTATCACAGGAGGTTTAGACATTGGGCTATTGCAGAAAGAATACCCCTAGCCATTCTCAACAAAGCAGGCTTCAGAGGCTGACTTCTTGGTGTTCAATTGACATTCTTGGGCACGAAGTGTTATGGAAGGCTGTGAACTTTTTTCTGCTGTAAGCATCAGGGTGGCCAGTGTGCTAAGGAAATAGTCTCGTAGGGGAAGGAGAGGCAGTGAGGAATTGTGGGTGAATGATAGGAACTGAATTGAGAGACTGCCAGGGGAGCTGTCCAAATAGCCTCGCTCTTAGTGAGAAAGAAACAGAAACCCCAGATGAATCCTGACATCACAGAAGACATCCATGACCAGAAACCAAACTGACTCTAACTTTAACCTGAACCATGTCCCTAGTTCTAGCCCTAACCTAAGAGGCAACCCTAACCATATCCAAATCTGAGCCTAGGCCTAAGCCTAACCCCAACCCTAATCTTAAGTGTAATAGTCACCTTATCCCAAATCCATCCTTAATTAAATCCCATTCAGAACCCTAAACCTAATCTAATTCCATCCCTAATAGATCTCTATCCCTAAGCTCATCTCTCATCCTGACACTAGCCTAAGGGTAACCCAGCTAGGGTCCTGGTTCTAAGCTTAGTGCTGGAGAAGGGAGAGAGAAGGGAGAGGAGGGGAGAAAACTATAACTGAAAGTCTAATCTCAACTATAATTTTCATCCTAACTCTAACCTTAGTCCTAATACTAACCCTAACCCTAGTTCTAACCACTAGTCTTAGCCCTAGTAGGAGCTAGCCCAGGGTTATCCTACTGTCTTCCTTTAGGTCAACTGAATACTAGAGTTATTAGAACAAGAGGGCCATGTTCCAGCTCCTGCAAGCAGCAGAATTTGTCAGCTTCAGTCTCTGGCATTAGAGTCCAGAATAGAAGGGACGACTGGGACAATTGATGCTGGTTAGCTGGAGCTAAGAAATTAGTGGTGATTAAGAAGAAAGAGACCCACGTCACTGAGGTGAAATCTTCCGGGAAGTGTTTTCTGAGAGTAAAAAGAAGCTGTGTTCCAGAAATAGCCAAGGTTGTACCTTGTGCTGCAGCTGTATGTGGTAGTGTTTAAGAGTCACCCAGGTGGCACTGACTTTGAAGGCATGAAGGGGTCATAGAGAGCAGCTGAGGGTTGGCACTGTAAGAGACCAGGGAAAGCCATTGGTGAAGGTGCAGTCTCAGTTGCAGTTGGTGGCCTAGGACTGAAGGGGTCATACAAAGGAGTTGAGGCTTGGCAACATAAAAAGAGCCTATGAATGAGAGGCTATTGGTGAAGTCTAGCTGCAGTGGAAGATCCCAGCATATTGGAGATGCCAGTACCATGGGATGACCACCAAGAACAGCAGCAGCAGTGGAATGGATCAACCTGAGCTTAGAGTGCTACAGAGGGCAGAGCTGGGAAGTGACAACAGTGCTTTGGAGGAGCCCAGAAGATCATGTATGAAACAAGAAGCTGTAATATTGAAGTTGCCTTGGAGACCCCAAGATGTTGGAGATGCCAGAGCAGTGTGGTGTCTGCTGAGAAAAGCTGCTAACAGGGAGTGGAACCAGCCCAGGGGAAAGAAGTTTGTTGCAGTCAACAAAGATGAAAAAGGAGTTGCAGATCTGAAGAGGAATTTGACATCAGACATGGAGATGCAAAGTTTGGAGTCTGCCCAGCTTGTTTCCTGTCTTGCTTTGGGGATTGCAGTTAAGTGATTGGATGAATCTCTAAAAAGACCTTGAACTTTGGACTTTTAACATTGTTGAGACTGCTATAGACTATGGGGATTTTGGAAGTTGGACCTAATGTACTTTTTTTAATGCTATGACTAGGGTATGTCCCTCATAGACTCATATGTTTGAAAAAGGCTATCGGTGCCAGGGAGTGGAATGTGATGGTTTGCACATGCTTAGCCCAGGGAGTGGTACTATTTGGAGGTGTGGCCTTGTTTGGCACTGTGGGTGTGGGCTTTAATACCCTTGTCCTAATTGCCTAGAAACAAGTTTTCTCTTAGAGGCCTGCAGATGAAGATGTAGAACTCTCAGCTCCTCCTGCACCATGCCTGCCAGGATGCCGCCATGTTCCCATCTTGATGATAATGGACTGAGTCTCTGCACCTGTAAGCCAGCCCCAGTTAAATGTTGACTTTATAAGACTTGCTTTGGTCATGGTGCCTGCTCACACCAGTAAAATCCAAACCAAGACACTCTATCTTACATTTTTTAAAACTTATTTTATGGTACATGTATGAGTGCCTGCGTGTGGGTATGGGCACCACATTTATGCAGAAGAGGATGGCATCTAGAAGACAATGTTGGATCTCCTGGAACAGGACAGTTGCGAGTCGCCATGTCTATTTGGAGAACCAAACCAAGATCCTCTGCAAGCATAGCAAGTCCTCGCAATCACTGAACCATCTCTCCAGCCTCTCAGTCTCTCGTTTTTAAAAGACCTAATCTAAAGGCTGGTGAGGTAATTAAACAAGAAAATGCTCATGAAATAGAGTATGAGGTTAATAAACGCTAGCCCTCACTCATCTGTAGGAGCATGGCAGGAACACAAGGATTCCTCCATACTCTCTGGGAATGAAGCTCTTGTTTTGTCTTGAAGGCGGCAGGACAATTCTGAGCCACAGAGACATTTCTGTATCACTTTAAATATCAAATTAGGCATTCCTACGAAGGTGGTTGTGCCTCAGAAGCATTCTCCACCAGGACAGCTTTAAGGAGACGAACAGTTCACGGCTCCCTTCTTTGTCGGATAATTGGCCCAAAGTATAACAAGTCCGAAGATTCAGTGGCATCAAAGAGATCTAGGCTTGAGGTGACTATGAGCATTGTACTCTGTAAGTGGTGGAGGAAGGCTCCTTTGAGATGGTCAAGCCTAACCTCTATCTGAGGAATCTGTGCTGCACACAGGGCAAGGTAATGCTCCTCTTGTGTCTGATGCTGTCTCTCAGGCTCCAGGGCACCCTTGCTCCTGTCAGATGCTGCTGCTCAGGCCCATGACAGTCAGTCGTCTTGACTGATATCGTTTGTTTTTCTTTCCACACTTGGTAATCAGATCTTTGGTTCTTACACCGTGTATTTTATTGTGGAGCTTTCTGTAGACTTGCCTGAGGTATAAATAAGATAAGGAGACTTCTAATAAGTTTAAGGCTTAGGCCTTTTACTTGGGCAGTCTTCCGGCTAGCATTTAAATTTAATCCAACTATTCTAGCCTGCGACCCACCATGTGGCTAGCTTTATATCTCCTCCCAGCTTTGCTCCTGTCCCCGTGTGTTCCCTTCTGGGTCTGCTTCCGAATCTTCCAAATCTACTCTCCTCTGTAGCACTCTCCCTGCCCGGAAGTCCCGCCCTCATACTTCCTGCCCCAGCTATTGGCCATCCGGTCTTTATTACAACCCATCAGCAGTGAGACAACACCTGACGTATTAGGTTGCCTTTAGGCAGGTGAGGGAGGATGGACATTAACAAACTGGAAAAATGCAATGATGGGCCATAGAAATGACAATACCGAAATCCCGCCAGCACTTAGTTCAGGTACAGAATTAACAACGGAAGATACAGAGACATACCTCAAAACAATATAAGGAAGATCACCCCAACAGTACGCGGCCCTGTATTCATCCTGAGGCAGACCCTTCTTTGCTTCATGCTTTTCCCTCTAGATGCTTTCTCGGCAGCATGCCAGAGTACATGAGCGTTGGGTTGCTTTCTTGACACACGCCGGGTGACTATCTCAGCCTTGCTTTGGTTTGTGTCTGATCTATATTGGGCGCTTGTAGAATCTTTGTATTTTCACACTGCACGGGGTGACCTCGTCGTGGCTGGAGGGGCTGTGGACAGTGATACGGAGACAAGGTCCTGTTCAGTGTCTCTATTGGCCAGGGGTCAGCTGGGGACTTTTGACTTCTGGATAAAGATAACTAGTGACTGATCCCAGCTGATCTAGCCAAATTTCTTCCTAGGCCACAGCCTTGGAGAAATGCCAGGAGCCAGGACCAGGCACTGGTTAAAGCGGGAGAAAAAAAATAAGCATTCCCTGTTAGGCCATAGGACCTGCACCTGGCATTGTTCAGCAAAGTCATCAAAAGGAAACACTCCCCTGAGGAGTTCAGGATTCAGTGCTGATCTGGCAGCCACATGAATGCATTTACTCTCAATTCCTTCACTGCCAAGCACTCATTAGTGGTATGTGCTTTTTATCTTATTTTTTAAAAAGATTTATTTATTTATTATATATGAGTACACTGTAGCTGTCTTCAGACACAAGAGAAGAGGGCATCAGATCCTATTACGGATGGTTGTGAGACACTATGTAGTTGCTGGGATTTGAACTCAGGACCTCTGGAAGAGAAGTCAGTGCTCTTAACTGCTGAGCCATCTCTCCAGCCCTTATTGTATTTTTTTTAAGTGATGCATTTTTTATTTTTATGTGCATTGACGTTTTGCTTGCCTGTGTGTCTCTAAGACTGGAGGATCCCTTGGAACCGGAATTACAGACAGTTGTGAGCTGCCATGTGGGTGCTGGGAATTGAACCTGGAATCTCTGGGGGAGCAGCCAGTGCTCTCGACCACTGAGCTGCCCTTTCAGCCCTGGTTGGCACTTTTTGTTAAAAGTCCTGTTTCAATAGAAAGAAGAGGAAGCGGGTAGCGTGGTAATCACTCTCCGTTGCTTAGGGAAGCTAGAGGCTCTACAGAGACACTGGAGCACCTGGGTGTCGAACCTGCCTGAGGAGCACACTGGGCTTCTAATCACCCAGCAGCTCACCCTGCTGGCATCCCAGAAGCAGCAGGAAGTCAAACAGGACCACATCTCTGAAGTAAACCAGGCTCGCCTCTCCGAAATCACTAAAGTCTCGTATGAAAGAAGGGTTTAGAAAGCAAGCGTAGCCAACTCGGTGAACATTTTGCCCAACAGTGAGAACCCACATAAACCTTGCATATGCTTTCAAGTGAGAAAAACGTATTTGAGCCAAGAAGTGTAATCAGGCATTTGGAGACAGAAATCTCTTCCCTTCTCATGGACTGGTTCCAAACTTTCCCTTGGGCTGCTGTGTGCTGAAATCGTCTGTCCTGACAGAGTCCGCCACGGTGAAAGACACAGATAAATGATATCCTTAGCCTGTGGAGTTAGCAGTAATAGGAAGGTGGGTTGTACAAAGCATTAATGATATGCAAGCCTGTAATTAGATCCATGCTGCGACACACTAGTGACATGAATAGCCTATGAAGGAAAAGCCTCGCTTAGGCGCTGGCAGTGAAAAACAGGTGCGTCAGTGGAGGCAGGGGGGAGTGAGCATTGGGGACGTAAGACCCACACAGTGTGGGAGTGACCAGGTCTCAAAAAATGGTGTGAAGGCTTGGAGTCAGGGGGAGTCACGGGGAGTAGTGAGCCAGCTTGAAGACTGTGGGAGCCACATCTTTAAGAATACTCACACCAGGAGAGCTAAGGTGGCTGCATGGCCAAGGCTCAGACAAGACAGGGCTCAGTCAACAAAGTGCTTGCCAGTTACTTTCATATTGCCACAGTAAGATACAGGATCAGGATAACTCACATTGGAGGTGACCCGTAACTCTTGGAGGCGATTCCGGCTGCAGACCAGGCTACCGTCTAGCTCATAGGGAGAGCCCAAGCCTCCAGAGCACCGGCACGGGGAGTCGAGCAGGTTTATCTCAGCTCAGCAGGATGAAGTCCTGCTGAAGGAAACACTGTCCCCATAGGGGTAGAGAAGGACAGCTTGGTGTGGTGTCACATGCCTTTAATCCCAGTGCTCGGGAGGCAGAGAGAGAGAGGCAAGTGGATCTCTGAGGCCAGCCTGGTCTACATAGTGAGTGCCAGGACAGCCAGGACTATGTAGAAAGAACCTATCTCAAAACAAACATAACAAAACAAAACAAAAAAAATCCACATTAGAATTCTGTCTCTGCTGTGTGAAAACAGGGTAAGGAGAAGGTCCTCCCCTAGCAGCTGATACCCTGTTTGGCAACTTCATCTTCAGAACTGTGGTGTGGTACAGCTACGATTTTAGCCACTTTGTGTTTCCCCACCACAGCTGAGCAATTGGAGAAACCTCCTACTCGACCTCCTTTGGTGAGTGGGCTCTGAGACTGGTCTTTACAAGGCCACGTGGCACTGCCTCTCTAAGTTCCCCCTCAGCTGCAGCTTTTCCCTCCACACACTGTACTGTAACCCACCAGGCCAGCATGGATGCCCCATCTCTACTGATCGACTCCCTAGAGTAGCTTCCACTAAGTATCCCCATGTGTCACTTCCCTGGCCTGGGCCCTGCCCGCTGGCTTTGGATGAAACTCCTTGCCCCAGCCATGGGAGGCCAGATGTGTGCTCACACTGCCTTTTAAGAGAGGGCCACAGCCCTCTGAGGGGCAAGGTGTCCTCAGCTGTGTTCTTAGACCTCGAGATGAGGCTTCGAAATGTAACCAAGGACTTTGGAGCAGGGATCTTGACTTCTGCACTTTCTAGTTAACCTATGGAGACCTCCACTTACAGACAGGAAGGCTAGTGCCCAGGCTGCCTATGAGAAGGTGAGACACAAGGAGCAAAACCAGGCTGGCATCCCTGGGCACCATGTGGGTGCTCCCGTAGTAGTGAGAAGAGTTCCAGTGACCATGTCCTCTGTGATGAGGGATTCAGGACCCAGGTGTGGAGGACTATACACCATTCTGGGATTGAGCTGGGATGGGAGCAGCCTTCTTTTGTGTATGTGTGTGAGGGCCTATGTGTATGTGCGTGTATGTGGAGGTCAGAGGTCAACCCTGGGTCTCATTGCTCATGCCCGGGACTCACCAAATGGGTTAGATTGGTTAGCCAGAGAGCCCCAGGGACCTGCTGTCTGCACCTCCCCAGTGCTGGAATCAGAAGTGTCTGCCACTGTGACCAGATTTCTTCTGAAGAACTCTGAAGATGTCTCTTTCAGGAGAGTTCTTCTGAAAGAACTCGTGCCCTTGTGCTTACACCAACTGAACCAGCCTGGTAAAGTGCCTTCTAATTCCACATTCCTGATTTATTCCATTCTATTTGTGCCCTGGGACTCCCATATCTCCGTCTGCTGCCTCACAGCCCATTCATAATGGAAACTGGAATAGGCTTTGGCATGTAATCGACTGACTCATTAACTGATGAGATATTACGAGAGTCATTGTACAAACTCACCGTGATCAAGGGTTCTGCCAGCCTCCAGCCCTTTCCCTGCCGCTGATATGTGGTTTGGATGAGACTCAAAGAACAAACCCCATCTTCTTTCTCAGGCCTGTTTTAGACATGCGGGAACACGAACTGTGTTGTGTGTGTGTGGGTGGTGGCGGCGGCGGGGGGATTAAATCTGTGACCAACTGAACTCAGTTCTGTAGAAGGTACCACGTTTTCAGAGAGTTCTAATTGTGATGAAAGTATCAGCACTCTGTGTTAGCTGCCTTTTGTGGCTACAATAAAATACAAGGCTAAAAGTGGAAGGAGGAGTTTATTTCAGCTTACCGTTCTAAACGGATAAGAGTCGATCATGGGAGGAAGGGCAGCAAGGAGGAAAGCAGGGCAGGAAGCTTAGCAATCGCATCTTCAGACATGAAGCAGAGGGAGGGATGCAGGGAGGGAGAGAGGGACGGGAGACAGACAGAGAGAGACAGAGAGAACAGGCTAGGATATAAAGCCTGTCCCCAGTGATGTCCTTTCTCCAGTAAGACTCCACCTCCCAAAGGTTTCATAACTTTCCCAAACAGCACCACTAACTGATGGCCAAGTGTAGTGTTCAAAACCAGGGGCCTATGGGGGGCATTTCTGGATCAAGCCACCATGCATGGTGTACTCTTATAACAAAAGGCACAGGTCTTAGCTGTCTGGTCCAATAAATCTTAACATAATTATATCCTTGTAGCCAGGATTCTGAGCAAGAATAGAATGTATTCAGCCCTCCAGAAGGTTCCTTGTGTCCCTCCCTGTCAACAATCCCTCACCAAAGATAATCACTGTTCTGACTTCCTCTACCATAAAAAGAGTTTTCCTTGTTCTGCTTTGGATAAATGGGTCCATTCATGCATGGGTGTTCTCTCTCTCTCTCTCTCTCTCTCTCTCTCTCTCTCTCTCTCTCTCTCTCTCTCTCCCGCACAGTGTCTGTTGTGTTACCATGTGGTGTGGTGTTGTTTGTATTTTGTGGCTGTGTGGCATTTCACGTGTCTGTCTTTCTGTTGATGGATATTTCCTCACAGCAGTTGTGTTGGGTATTAATGTATTCCTGCTGGTCCTCAAATCCGCCCTTTCTCACAGACTGTGAGATCAGATATGGATCTTTCGAATATGGCTGCTCAGAGACCAGCTCTTTAAAGCTTGTCAGTGCCAGAGAAGCCTTAGAGGGGACAGAGCTTCCCTTGGAGGTCGGCACTGTTGGCATGACAGACTCCTAACAGTTATGGTGCCATCAGCACCCATTGGAAAGCAGTTTCCAAGGCCACCCCACCCCAGAGCAGCTGTGAGGGCACTTGCAAACAGCTTTCTCCTGTCAGCCCAGGCGCTCCAGCCCCCCTCCCTCCGTGCTTCCTTCCCTCCGTGTGTGTGTGTGTGTGTGTGTGTGTATATCTGTGTTTGTATGTTTTATGTGTGTAGACATATATTTATGTATGTGTCTGTGTATATATGTGTGTGTATATGTATGTATGTATGTGTGTGTATATGTGTCTGTCTATGTGTGTATGTGTGTACGTGTATGTATGTCTATGTATATGTGTGTGCCTGTATGTGTATATGTATGTATGTGTGTATATGTGTCTGCCTATGTGTGTGTGTATGTATGTATGCATGTGTTTGTATATGTATATGTGTCTGTGTGTATATGTATGTATGTATGTGTGTATGTATATGTATGTATGTATATATGTGTCTATGTGTGTGTATGTATATATATGTATGTGTGTGTATGTGTGTTGTGTTCAATCATGTTCCTAGATGTACTACATGGCTCTGCCTTTACCCCAAGGTCCAGATCTGGGGCTGTGAGGCTTTTCCTTAGCTGTGCATCTACATCTGCCCCAAGGTAGCAAATTCTTTGTACTAGGCTCTTTTTTAAAAAATTAAACTTTCTAGTGGTTTCCCTCTCATTTGGAATGCAGAGGTATTTCTGGCAGCTATGAGCCATGCTGCTATGAATGCTCCGGGGCCATGTCTCTCGGTGTCTGTAAGCACCAATTTCTGTTGACTAGGATCAGGAGATGCTTGCTGTATCATGACATGTGTGTCCCCCTTGGGTGGATGCTGCCAAAGTAGGTGGGACTCTCCTAATGAAGCATTTCTTGCAATTTATACCCACTGGAGGGTTTGAGCATGCGATTCTTCTCATTCCTGGTCAGTGTGGATGCCACTGCGCGTCCCAGTCACGATTAGCGAACGTTTCATTTTTCTCATGACTCATTGTCTTAGTCAATGTTCTTTTGCTGGGAAGAGACACCGTGACCACAGCAACTCTTACAAAAGAAAGCATTTGTTTTGGGGCTGACTTGTAGTTTCAGAGGTTTGGTCCATGATCCTCATGGCTGGTCATGATGGCACACAGGCAGATGTGGTAGCTAAGAGGTCTGTATGCTATTCACAGGTGACAGGAAGAGAGACACTGGAGCCGGCTTGGGCTTTTGTGTGTGTGTGTGTGTGTGTGTGTGTGTGTGTGTGTGTGTGTGTAAGATTTATTTATTTATTTTATATATGAGTACACTGTAGTAGCTGTCTTCAGACACACTAGAAGAGGGCATCAGATCCCATTACAGATGGTTGTGAGCCACCATGTGGTGGCTGGGAATTGAACTCAGGACGTCTGGAAGAGCAGTCAGTGCTCTTAACCACTGAACCACCCCTCCCGCACCCCCTACCCCCTTGGGCTTTTGAAAGCCCACCCCTAGACACACTTCCTCCAACAAGGCCACACCTACTTCAACAAAGTCACATCTCCTAATCTCTCTCAAATAGTGCTACCTACTAGTGACCAAGCATTCAAATCTTTGAACCAAGGAGGGGCATTCTCATTTGAACCACCACAACCAGTGATGGTGGCATTTCGTGGGCACTGAGGCTTCTGGGTATTCGTTCTCAATACATCCTTTTAAATAAATGCCTCAGTCAGGGTTCCTATTGCTGTGATGAGCCTTCATTTCACTCACAGTTCCATTGGACAGTTCATCACTGGAAACAGTGAGGACAGGAACTCAAGCACGGCAGGAACCTGGAGGCAGGAGCTGGTGCAGAGACCATGGGGGGTGCTGCTTACTGGCCTGCTCCTCCTGGCTTGCTCAGCCTGTTTTCCTATAGATCTCAGGACCACCAGCTCATGGGTTGGGCCCTCTTCCATTAATCACTAATTAAGAAAATGGCCCCCAAACCAGATCTTATACAGGCATTTTCTCAGTTGAAGTTCCCTCCCTTTAAATAACTCTAGTTTGTGTCAATTTGACACTAAACTAGCCAGCACAATGGTGGCCATTCAATTTTTTTCAGTGTCTCTCTGTGTGTAGATCTAACCTTTGTATGGGTCTGTTTCTTGCTTCTTGAGCCTGCACCAACCATGTTCTTGTGCCAGCTTTCTTGGATAAGATGTTTGGCAGCTTGTTCTTTCAGTAAAGGGCACTTAGTTATAGGCATTAGATGCCAGACCAGAAGCCATTATAGAGCTTTTTAAATGGGGTTTAGGGACCCAACTCAGGCTCGTGTGTTTGCTTAGCGGGTGCATTACCAGCTGAGCTACCGCCCCAGCATCTTGGGCAATATTCTTGATAGATTAGGTGAGAATAGACTATGGTTGTTCCTGTGGTCTTTTCTGACCCGGAGCAGGTTATTGTGACCTTTGGCAGGGTGATTTAGGTGAACAATGCAGGTGGACACAGGCTTTCAGTGGGTTGAGGATCAATCTCCTGGGGACCGATGGCTCTACCAAAGTTACCCCCTCTCGGCCATACAGGCGTGAACTCCTCTCAGATCCCTTTGCTGTGCTTCCTCCCACGGCACCAATGACCCTAATAACTCTAATAACAAATCGCTCCTGTGAAAGGACATTTGGCCTCCATGTTCCCCTTGGACCCTGAGACCCAATAAGATGTGGAGGCAGCCTCGGCTTCCGTATCATGATGGTTTGTATTTGCTTGGCCCAGGGAATGGCACTATTAGGAGGTGTGGTCTTGTTGGAATAGGTGTGGCCCTGTGAGTGTGGGCTTTAAGACCCTCTTCCTAGCTGCCTGGAAGTCTTTGTGAAGTGTCTAGAGAAAAGGCACCTCAGAGGTGAAGGTACCTGTCATCAAGCATAATGACATGAGACATGTATCCACATGGCAGGAGAGAACTGGGCTCCCAGCAAGTTCTTGTCTGACCTCCACACATGCCAGAAGAGGGTGTCACGTTCCCTGGAGCTGGAGTTACAGGTAGTTGTGAGCTGCTGATGTGGGTACTAGGAACTGAAATCAGGTCCTCTGAGCCATTCCTATTCAAAATGCTATAGTCCACTCTCAGATCCCATAGGTTTGTAGCCACACCAATACTGAAAAATGGATTTGGTTCAACTCAAGTTCCCTTAGTCTTTGCCCGTTTATACTTACTGGCCAGCACATCTGTTGAAACCTAGTTCTTCAGGATTCCAGCTTACACAGAAAGGCCAGCTGAAACACCTAGTCTTGTGGATCTGAGAAACCACTAGATTCTTGGATTTCCCACTCACAGTTACCCATTATTAGGTTAATTGGATTGCAGATTGTATGCCATTCCAATAAATTCCCTTAGCATATAGAGGCATTCCATAAATTCTGTGACTCTAGAGAATTGTGTCCAATACATCCATTTTCAAATTGGCTTATGTGTGGGTTGTTGGTGTCTGACTTCTTGAGTTCTTTACATTTTTTTGGATATTAGCCCTCTGTCAGATGTAGGGTTGGTGAAGTTATTTTTCCAATCTGTAGATTGCAGTTTTGTCCTGTTGACGGTATCCTTTACCTTACAGACGCTTTGCAGTTTCATGAGATCCCATTTGTCAACTGTTGATCTTAGGGTCTGAGCCTTTGGTGTTCTGTTCAGGAAATTGTCTCATGTACCAATGAGTTCAAGGCTATTCCCCACTATCTGTTCTATTATATTAAGTGTATCTGGTTTTATGGTGAGGTCTTCGATACACTGACACTCGAGTTTTGTGCAGGGTGATAAATATGAATTTATTTGCATTTGTCTACAGGTAGACAAAGCACCATTTGTTGAAGATGCTTTTCCTCTTCCATTGTATGGTTTTGGCTTCTTTGTAAAAGAACACCTAGTGTCTATAGGTGTGTGGGTTTATTTTTGGGTCTCCCAGGAAGCAATCATACCAGATTATAGGTAGTGAGGATCTCCCCATACCCAATCACAACGTATATGAGGAACACAGAAATGACAAACTTGGGAAGGCTCAGCAGCAGTAAGAGGCAATCAGGAGATGAAGCCACCAAGGCTATGCCTCTCAAGGTACGTCCATCGCAGTTGTGCAAAATGGTGGACCATCTCCAGGAAGCTCAGTTGCCTTTTGCAGTTCCTCCTGCATGGCGTCTGCCAGTGGGGCCTGATGACTGCCTTCCTTGCAAATCATGGAAAAGTCTTTTCCTGAGAAAGGGTGTCTCAGTCTTGCCTGGTAACACTGGGGTTGGATTCACTGGGAGAGCTGTAGTTCTTCTCTGGCTTCAAATGGTGATGACCCATGAGTTCATTTCCCTTCTGTGTACTGGCCTCTTGTCCTTGGTCACTGCTCTCCACTCCACCCAGCAGAATGGATCTTTTTCGGTTGCAGAGCTTAAAGATTAAGTGGCCTGAGGTCAGTGACTCACTCTGCCTTAGTGCCCAGGTTTGGTTGACATCACACATAGTGACATCCTGTTTCCGTCTACTAGAAGCTTGGAGTTGCAATCTATGGGTGCACTGCCCTTCCGGAAAAATGCTGTCCTAATCTATGTTCTTGATGGTTCTAGTATCTTTCAAACTCTAATTTCTAAGAGGGAGGTGCCTGGTTCTCACAATTCAAGGTACAAATATTTACTCTGCACATGGAATACTGAGGGTGTAACTTTGGATATAGCTTCTTCGTAATTCTATTGTAGATAGGAAAAACTCCTTATGGGAACGGGAAACCCAGGGAGTGTTAACACTGGGTGTGGCCTCTGCTTTGCCTATGGGCTGCCATTTGCTATCTATGTATGCAGTGAGTGAGTGGAGTGTTTGCCCCTAGAATTTCAGTCTTTGTGAAGTGTCTAGAGAAAAGGCACCTCAGAGGTGAAGGTACCTGTCATCAAGCATAATGACATGAGACATGTATCCACATGGAAGGAGAGAACTGGGCTCCCAGCAAGTTCTTGTCTGACCTCCACACATGCCAGAAGAGGGTGTCACATTCCCTGGAGCTGGAGTTACAGGTAGTTGTGAGCTGCTGATGTGGGTACTAGGAACTGAAATCAGGTCCTCTGAGCCATTCCTATTCAAAATGCTATAGTCCACTCTCAGACCCCATAGGTTTGTAGCCACACCAATACTGAAAAATGGATTTGGTTCAACTCAAGTCCCCATAGTCTTTCACAGTCTTAATAGAGTTTAAAAGTCTAAAGTCTCCTTTGAGGTGAGGCAATCTCTTTACTAACACCACATATAAAATCTAATAAAAACCATATTACGTACTTCCAACACACAATGGCAAAGAATATATATCGCCATTCCAAAAGGGAGCAAAGGTCATAGTTAACAAGTATTGGATAAAAGGCAGGACTGAGACTAAGCACGGCCAAGTCTACATCCTGTGGTTCTGTATCCAATGTCATTGAGTTTGGCTGTCTCTTCCCTTCCAGCTCTGCTCCCTGCAACACACAGCTCTCTATGCTCTCTGTGTGTAGCTTCTCCTGCACCATGCCTGCCTGGATGCTGTCATGCTCACAGCAGTAAAACCCTAAGACAGAAGTTGGTACCAAGAGTGGGGTATTGCTGTGATAGGCCTGACCATGCTTTTGTTAGGAAGAATGTGGATTTGGGGACTTTGGATTTGGAAAGCCATGGAATGTTTTAAGTGGGGCTTAACAGACTATCCTAGTAGGAATATGGAAGATTTTGTTACTGAAAGTGATTTGAATTGTGTGGACCAGGCCCAAGAGGTTTCAGTGGAGAATTTCAGTATGTGGGCTAGAGACTGTTTTTGTGATATTTTGGTGAAGAATGTGGCTACTCTTTGCCCTTGTCTGAAGAATCTGCTTTGACACTAAGGTGAAGAGACTCAAATGGATTGCATTGACAAAGGAAGTCTCAGAAATGCCCATCATCCATAGACTGTGTTCTCTGGTTAAGTCTCATGAAGAACGTTTTGAACAGGCATAGCAAGCTGAGAAAACATATGGTTCAAGTATTAAAGGGGCACCAGGAAGTGAAATGGAACTGAATCCTGTGTTCAACGATATCAGATTGAATTAAGACAGTAGTGACTTTGGGGCAAGATCCTACCTAGCTAAATTTAGATCCAGGCATGATAGTACAAGCTTTTAATTCCAGGAGGCAAAAACAAGCAGATCTCTGAGTTCAAGGCCAGCCTAGAACAGAGCAAGCTCTAGTTGGATAAAAAATTAAATCCAGGCTTGGTGGACCACATCTTTAATCCCAGTGTTTAGGAGACAGACGTGCAGATCTCTGAATTGAAGGTCAGTTTACAGAGCAAGTTCCAGGACAGCCAAGCTTAGGAGGGAGTAAGAAAACAAAGCTAGTAATAGAACAAGGGGGCCATGTTCCAGCTCCTGCAACTAGCAGAACTCAGCAGCTTCAGCCATGTGGCTCTGACTTTAGAGTCCAGAATAGAAGGGACTACTGGGACAATTGATGCTGGGTAGCTGGAGCTAAGAAATTAGTGGTGATTAGGAAAAGACCAACATCACTGAGGTCAAATCTTCTGGGAAGTGTTTTCTGAGAGCACAAAGAAGCTGTGTTCCAGAGATAGCCAAAGTTATACCTCATGCTACAGCTGGACTTGATAAGGTTTTAAGAGTCACCCAGGTGGTACTGTTTTTTGAAGGCGTGAAGGGGTCATGAAGAGCAGCTGAGGCTTGGAACTGTGAGAGGCCATGGAAGGCCATTGGTGAAGGTACAGCCTCAGTTGTAGTTGATGGCCCAGGACTGAAGGAGTCATGCAAAGGAGTTGAGACTTGACACCATGAGGAGAGCTTATGGGAGGCTATTGGAGAAGCCTAGCTGCAGAGGAAGACCCCAGTGTATTGGAGATGCCAGTACCATGGGATGACCACCAAGAACAGCAGCAGCAGTGGAGTGGATCAACCTGAGCTTAGAGTGCTACAGAGGGTAGAGCTGGGAAGTGACAACAGTGCTTTGGAGGAACCCAGAAGATCATGAGTGAAACAAGAAGCTGTAATATTGAAGGTGCCTTGGAGACCCCAAGATGTTGGAGATGCCAGAGCCGTGGGCTATCTGCTGAGGAAAGCTGCTAACAGGGAGTGGAACCAGCCCAGGGGAAAGAAGTTTGTTGTAGTCAACAAAGATGAAAAGGGAGTTGCAGATCTGAAGAGGAATTTGATATCAGACATGGAGATGCAGAGTTAGGAATGTGCCCAGCTGTTTTTCCTGTCTTGCTTTGAGGATTACAGTAAAGTGATTGGATGAATCTCTGAAGAGACTTTGAACTTTGGACTTTTAACATTGTTGAGACTGCTATAGACTATTCGGACTCTGGAAGTTGGACTAAATGTATTTGCATTATGGTATGTTTAGGTGTGGCCCCATAGACTTATGAGTCTATGGGGGTCAGGGAGTAGAATGTGATGATTTGTATATGCTCGGCATAGGGAGTGGCCCTATTAGGAAGTGTGGCCTTGTTTGAATAGGTGTGTCACTGTGGGTGGGCTTAAGACCCTCACCCTAGCTGCCTGGATGTTGCTGTAAAATTATAAAAATTAATAACCGTCTTTTACCCTGCATTAGATCCGGCACCGCAGTGCCCTAAGACATCTGGTAGACATCTTCATCTCAGTCAGCAAAGCATCTCACCCGCTTTGCTCCATCCCATATCACACTGCTGATGGCCTCTCTCTGAGCCTGGCAACAATCTCTCTACCCATCCAGTTACCAAGGCAGGCTGCCACCATGGCAGAAATATACATCTCAATTCCATGGTGGCCCAATGTCTCCACCACCACAAACTCTCTTAAACTTAAATCGCCACATGAAAGAAGATACAACATAATAACCTCTGATCCAATTGATAAGATATAATTGCCCACCTAAACTTTCAAAGCCCTATACTACACACCAACCCCTTAAGAATATTCATAATAACCTATAAATACACAGAGTGTCAGCCTCCATGGTCTCTCCATGGCTTCTCCTGACTTCCCATTCCAGTCTCCTCTTCTTCCCTCAAAATTTCTCCTGCCCATCCTTCTCATCCAACGACAGGCCTTGTTCTATCTTGTACCTGCATAATGACATCATCTCACATCTGGAAATCAGTATTCTGCCAGCAGCCTTCAGATGAAGATGTCATGGTGTCTGTTCACAGCAGTAAAACCCTAACTAAGACAATTTCTTTATGTCTTTTAGCACAAGCCTTGACTCCAACCTTAAATTCCCCGTATTCTTTTTCTCCTCAGATGTGCATTTTGCATTTGTGCATTTGCATAGGAGTAATTATAAATAACCATGTAGCAAAGTCAGTATTAATATTAAGCTGTTTTAGAATCTCCTCTGCCAGTGAAATCAATCCCTTGATCTTCAACTTTAATTGGATAAAATCTGCCAGTCAGGCAGATTCTTATGACAAGGGCAGAACTCAGCCACATTCTTTGCCAAAACATTGCAAGAATGGTCTCTACCTGGGTTACTAATATTGTTCTCCTCTGAAACCCGTTGAGGTAGGCCGCCATAGTCCACAGAACTGTCCTCCATACCCCTACAAGGATGGCCCATTAAGCTCGGCTTTCAGTATTCAAAAACTTTCTCAGTCCAAAGTCCCATCGACTTCTACCTTCCTCCAGAACCCAGCAAGGTCAGGCTTGTCTAGCTTTATTGCACTCCTGGTACTGACTTCTGGGTTACCTTTCTCTTGCTGTGACAGAACACCGTGAGCAAAGGAACTCATACTCATTCACTGGAGCTTGTAGTTTCAGAGGGTTTGAGTCGGCAGAGCAAAGACATGGTGGTTGCAACAGCTAGAGTTCACGTCTAGATCCACAATCATGAGGTAGAAAGAGAGCACCCTGGGAAGAGCACAGGCCCTTAAAGCCATAAAGCTCAACCTCATGACACACCTCCTCCAACAAGGCCACCCCCCCCAATCCTTCCCAAACAGTTACATCAACTGACGACAAAATATTCAGAAATATAGGCTGATGGAGGCCATTCTCATTCAAACTGACACAGGTCCTGTCTTCACCTGTGAGGCTCAAGGGGAGAGTCTCAGATATTCGCTGTTGCAGGCAGGTTACTCACGTAGTTGACTTTATGTTGTCTCGGTTGTACCCATTTTAGAAGAGACAAAATGGAGGCTAGGATTGCAGCTCAAACTCTTGTTCAAGGTCACACCCAGAGGGGGAAGTGTCAAATTCTCTAGTAAAGAGTGAACAACTTGAACTCTTTTTTTTTTTTTTTTTAAGTTATTCCCAAGAGACACAACCATCACTTTTGGTAGACAAACCGAGTCCAAAAGGTTGTCTGAGAAGGTAGGGTGGAACCTCGCTCACCCTCCCCGGCTGCTCTTCAAAAGGAATTCATTTCCTCTTGGCTTCTACCCTGTGGCTTAGCCCTCTGGACAGACCTGAGCTCTTACCTGGCAAAGGTAAGTGCCTTTCTTTCTCGGTATTACTGCACTAACATAGCTGCTCCCAAACCTGCTGAGAAAGGAGCGGGCAGACGATGAAAGAAAACTGGGTTGGAGGGTTTAAAGAGTAACCTTAAAACCTTCACAGGTTTCTAGAGTGTCGAGGCAATTATGCAAATCATAAACTTGGACGTGGCTCTGTGCTCACGACTTTTCTCATCGCCATGATCGAGCACCGGATGAGAATCGGCGACAGAGGAAGGACTTATTTTGGACCGTGATTTGGAGTTATTCTTCATTGCCATAGGAAGACATACACATCACTGGGAGCAGCTTGTAGTTATGGAAGCAGGAGTGTGGGGTTGCTAGCTCACATCTTGTGGTCCGGAGACAGAGAGGGGATACGTAGTGGACGGTGCCATAAACGGAACGCCCATCCCCACAAACTCATTTCTTGTAGCTGGGCCCCCTCGTAAAGGGCTCTGCTCTCTTCTATAACTACACCGTCAGCTGTAGGAGCTCAAGCTCCTGAGCCTGGCAGGAAACCCAAATTCTTAAGATTTGCTTTTTGAGCACAGAGAAGTCTGTGGTTAGTCCTGTGCTTACACCCAGAATGCCTCTAGACTGGTGGGCTGTCTAGCTACTTTGTGTCATTCTTCGTCATGGAGTCTGAATGTCCATCACTGAGGGACTGGCTGTCCCCAGAACTGGCCCTGTGTCTAGAATCCTGCATGTGGTGCTGTGAGCCAATGTATTAGGCGGACCTTTGTGCCTCACTATTGAGGCCTGGCCTCCATTTCTGTTCTGAAAGATTCTGGAGTTTACTAAATTGTGCATCTCTTCCTGTATCTCAACTACCTGGCACATCAGCTCGGTATTTTTTTTTTTTTTAAAAAGTTCATTTTTTTAAATTGTGTATGTATAAGGTTTGATATAATTCTGCACCCATATATAACGTGTGATGTTTGCATCGACTCACAATTCTATTTCCTTAAACATTTATTTTTCCTTATTATTGGGAACTTTCTTGGTAAACTTTAAAATTTTCAGTCTATGTGTTCCAGTTCGTATTAGTCTACTCCGACACTCCTCAGGCCTAGCTGTTTGTGTTGGTTCTTTCAGATGGCCCACATGAAGACGAGGCTCCTTTATGCTTCAGTTCTCATGATGGGTGCGCTCTGCCTGTACTTCAGCATGGAGTCTTTCCAAGAACTCCCCTTTGTCTTCAAGAAAAGTCACGGGAAGTTCCTTCAGCTTCCGGAGATAGACTGCAAGCAGAAGCCGCCTTTCCTGGTGCTTCTGGTGACGTCATCCCACAAGCAGCTGGCGGCTCGCATGGCCATCCGCAAGACGTGGGGTAGAGAGACATCGGTGCAGGGCCAACCCGTGAGGACCTTCTTCCTTCTGGGGTCCTCAGACAGCACGGAGGACATGGACGCTACAGCCCTGGAGAGCGAGCAGCACCGTGACATCATCCAGAAGGATTTCAAGGACGCCTATTTCAACTTGACCCTGAAGACCATGATGGGTATGGAATGGGTCTACCACTTTTGCCCTCAGACCGCTTATGTGATGAAAACGGACTCAGACATGTTTGTGAATGTTGGCTATCTGACCGAACTGCTGCTAAAGAAAAACAAAACAACCAGGTTCTTCACAGGCTACATAAAGCCCCACGACTTTCCCATCAGGCAGAAGTTCAACAAGTGGTTTGTCAGTAAGTTCGAGTACCCCTGGGACAGGTACCCACCGTTTTGCTCTGGTACTGGTTATGTCTTTTCCAGCGACGTGGCGATCCAAGTATACAATGTCTCAGAGAGCGTTCCATTCATCAAGCTGGAGGACGTGTTTGTTGGGCTCTGCCTGGCCAAGCTGAAGATCCGACCTGAGGAGCTCCACACCAAGCAGACCTTCTTCCCTGGTGGTTTACGCTTCTCTGTGTGCCGCTTTCAGAAAATTGTGGCGTGCCATTTTATGAAGCCCCAGGACCTGCTCACTTACTGGCAGGCACTGGAGACCTCGAAAGACGAGGACTGTCCTGCGGTCTGAGGGGAGCCTGGTGGCGCCTAGGACAAACTTCTGATAACCTTTGGTGATGGTTTTGGGAAGACCTGGGATACTGGGTCTTGCTGGGAACTGTCTGGGGTAGAGAGAGGATAAGGAGTCCTCAGTGCCACAGGAGAAAGGATAAACACAAACCTGAGGAACGACGTGGCACCCAGAGCAATAACAGATGTTGTTTTGTTCATGCCTTTGCAGTATGCCCTCGATGCTTGAGACATGCCCTTAATCCACCCATATCAGGGCTCGGCATACATAGGAAGAAGCCCTGGATATGATCATCCCCATTTTGTAGTTTAAAAACCAGCAGCCAGAGTCACTTACTCGTTTAAAACTCACAGCCTGCAGACGGAGCAGGAATGAGAATCAAGTGGTATCAGGATTCAGTTGGTGGTCGGTCCTCAACTGTGTGTCCCATGCCTTGGGAGAAGGTGGTGGTGGGAGAAGCTAAGTAGCGTCCTTCAGTCTCCTGCCCCTCGCTTCCCAATCCCTTCTACTTTTTGAATGTTAAGACTGGGATGAACCAGCTTTCTCAGGCCTTGCCCGTGGCTCGAATGATGTAGCTGGGTTCTGAGTTAACACGGATTAACCACTTGGTACCCAAAGTGTCCTCAGTAGGATTTTAGGAGACACACATGCCTGTAGTCTCTGTGGCTCACTTCCATGTTAGAAGGAAACTGGTTCACACGACCATAAAAGTCAGGCTGAGAAGCCACTGCTGAGTCTTGCGATGTAGACTGACCACACTGCTGACATCCCACTGATGTCTCCACTGAGCCGACTCTGCTATGCATGTTCTATAAGTGACCATTTGTAGCCCTGGGGTACTTCAGACCTCTAAGTTCAAACTCAAGGGCAGCCAGGTATAGGGATAGTCTGTATGGGTATCCAGGAGCTTTCCTGGGCTCTGGGCTGTGTCTTAAGCTCCAGAGATACAGAGCATGGGAGTAGGCCCAGTCTAGGGTCCTTCCTGACTTTGGCTCTTTGCCCTGAATTTATCATGTAGTTAGTCATAGACATACTGAGTGTTGCCATTTGGAATTTAACTTTATTCCTGTTTGGTGTCCCGACCCCTGAAGGTTTTCAGAGCTGGGTAAAAATAGGGCTTTTGACCATTCAGCCACAGTCACCAGACATGTAATCTTGCTCTGTATTGCAGGAATTATTATTGCTTTCCCACAGCTTTTTACTTTTCTAGATTTTACTATGAGCTTGGAGCAAAGGCTTCATGTGGCTAGGTTGTTGTCAATGTTGGAATATGCTCTCACCTGAACTCAGGAAAACTTGACGGTTGCAGCAAACACTGTTAGGGTAGAGGAAGCTGGAAGCTGCCTAGAGGGCCTCATTTCCACACTTGTTCCTGTCTCTCCTACGAATCTCTTCCACAACTTCTAGAGGAAATTCTTCTGTCTGTGGCATTCTTCAAAATCATGCAGCATCATGTTCTGGACCCTTATTGAGAATATATGAAATTCTGAACCACGTAAAGAGAAAGGGTATTTGCTTCTGGGTGTGTACTGTGGATTACATGCACCGTCAAAACCAAACCCAGCCACATCTTCTTTGACAGAGGGGGAAGCCAAAGCTTGTAATGTGGTGGTGTTGCTGTCTAAAGGGTGGGAGAGCTGGCACCAGCCTCCATGCACCTTCCTTTTACTCATTCATTAGCCATATTTCTCTTTGCACCCACACATCATGAACGAGGTTAAGGCTGGGTCTCCAGACAACAGACCCGAGTGAGCGGGAGTTCGAGCATCCAGGGCTGAGAAGATGGTTGGGTATAGGTTTTCTTAGTATATGCACAGCGCCCTGGAGCCTAAGCAGGTGTGGTCACCTGTGTCCACACTTGCTGTTTCGTTAAAGACAACAGCATCCTTCACAAGTGGCCATTCTTCATTCTTACAACCAGATTGGTTTTCAGCAGAGGCAGCTGAGGTGACCTCGTGACTCACCCAGTGGCTGAGACATGGCCCAGACACAGTACTTGGCCTTCCCCCTTGGTGCACCATCAACATCCTTTCCCGTGTGCTTGCTTCTCTCAGAAGCTTGGGGCTGGTGCTACCCCAGGAGTCACCAGCATCTCACTTTGCCTGCATGCCGCCACCTCTATCCTGGGTGTTGTCTTCAGTGTTGGTCTACATGGTTTCCTGTGACTTGGCCTTGGGGGCTATCCGTGCAGTTCTCACAAACCCCCCCATTTAGACCAGCCTTATCACGAGGTCATGTGCGGCTAAGTCTGGTATATTGAGTTCAGTCCTTGAGGTTTATATGGTAGAGGAGAGAATTGATCTTTACAAGCCCACGGTGGCACATATATGCCTGCACACGTGCATGCAAAAAACATAAAATGTAAACAAAATATTTGCCAAGGCTCCTTCAGACACTGACCTCTGAGGCTCTTTGCTTATTTTTATTTCTGCATTGCTTTCCATGATGCAAATCCTTGTGAGGGAACACTGGCACAGGTGTGTGAACACTAGGACAGGTGTGTGAACACTGGCACAGGTGTGTGAACACTAAGACAGGTGTGTGAACAGTAGGACAGGTATGTGAACACTGGCACAGGTGTGTGAACACTAGAACAGGTGTGTGAACACTGGCACAGGTGTGTGAACACTAGTACAGGTGTGTTAACACTAGGACAGGTATGTGAACACTGGCACAGGTATAGTAGGAAAAAAACCCTCTCAGGATTACTTGCAAAATGCTTTCATTTGGTTGGGAATTCAATAGAAATTTGTCGGGCTTGCCCCAGGTCTGTCTAGTTTCCCACCTGTTAATCTAACTCCCAGGATAACATCCTCAGAGATAACCTTAGATTGTTCCTGGAGGTGAGGGGTGAAACCACTCAAGAAGGGCTGTGTGAGCCTGACATGAGCAAGTTACAGTGAAGCGTATTAACACAAGGTTTTAAGTCTACTAAAAGTAGTATTTTCTAATTACCAGGTGTAACAGTTTTAAATAGAAGTAGAAAATGGATTTTTGTGGCCAAATGTCATATACCTGCTTTTTCTGTGGTATTGTTTTGTGGTTTTTGGTGCTGGGAATGGAGCCCTAATGCTTATCAGGGGTCCCCCTACTGTGCCTCTCCAGCCCTGGTTGAGTTGTTTTGCATTTTACTACCTCCTGCAGGGGTCTAGGAGATCAGAGGCTGGTACCTGCTGTTCAGATGCTATGCTATGGGTAGTTTTAACTGTTAACTCTGGAAGAGAATTTTAATGAGAAATTATTTCTTCATTATTAGTTGATGTAGGAAGACTCAGTCCACTGTGGGCGACACTATTCCCTAGGCAGGGTATACTAAATAGTATGAGAGGAGAAAGCCAGCCGAGGGCCAGCAAGGATCCGTGTTTACCTCTCTGTCTGTCGGGCCTGTGGTGTGCCCATCTACTTCATGTTCCTGCCTTGACCTCCCTGCAATAGCACACCACAACCTGGACTTGTGAGCCAAATCAACCCTCTCTCCCCCAAGTTGATTTTGTCATGGTAACGGAAATGAAGCTAAACCAGATGCTCAGGGTGATGCACACACTGGATCGGACCCTTCTCACATTACCCTGCCCTGGATGTCATCCAGTACCACCCCTCTGTCCCACACAGAGGGGAGCCCAGAAGCTGCTTCAGGGAACTATCAGAGGAGGAGAGCTGATTCATTTCACATTAAAAAAAAATGCCTTCCATGACTGCAAACGACTCATCCGAAGCTGTGGACACTTTGTGGTCAAATTTGATTTCCTAAAGGATAAAAAATTCAATGTCTATGTCACTGGAGTTTGGAATTGTCACTTGCCTGTATGTGGAGGAGGTTCTACAGGCGCTGATACTGTGTTTTGGGAGCGGGTGTACGTGTTTATGATTTGTTAATGATATTTATCTTTAATAAAAATTAAGTTACAAGCAGCATAATGTATGTGGGCGGTCATGTATGGCCTAAATTGTGCTATCTTTTCTTTTTTCCACTGATGTTTGTGTCTGGAAAAACAGAAAAACTTTTTTTTTTTTTTTTAAATTTGGCTTTGATTTTTGTATGCCTAGAAAAGTATTGCTGAAGATCCTTATCTTTGAAAGATACGAGGACTTCTTGTTTCCATCATGGGGGAGGGTCAAAGCCATAAAACTACAGTTTGGAGGGCTTCGGAGCAATCAGTGTCTGAGGAGTGGCGGTGGTGGGGTGCTATTGGTCATTATAAATCCAGACATTAGTAGTCAATTGTCCTGTGGAATTTTTCTCTCTCTGGCGTACTTTTCTTTTGTTTAAGCTTAAGAAATTAATACCGTGAATTGACTGTGTCTTTGAGGATTATTTGTTTCAGAGGCACAGTTTGGATCCTGGATCTCTGGTGTGTCGAAGGTGGATGAGTCAGAAAGGTCTCCCTCTGGTGCTAGCATGACTCTCATGTCTCATGCTGCAGCTCTTGAATCTGCACCCGTGCTCCCTGCTGCCTGCCCCCCCCCCTGCCAGTCTCAGAAACCAAACAAAAGTTGGAAGCAGCAGGGAGACCACAGGGCTGGGTATGGAAGTGCAGGATGCCTGGAGCCTGGCGGCTTCCAAAGGCTTTGCTCACCCCTCACCCTCCAGCTACACCTTGCCTCTCTGCTGGCCCTGTCCTGCCTGTGTGCTTGTCTTGCTGCCTCTCCCACGAGGTTCCCACCGTTTCTTCTCATCTCCATCTGCAGCTCCCGTGTTCCCTCCCTCCCTTTTAGAATAGTCCCTCAGTACACAGAATGCTTACTCTGTTTGCACAGACACTTCTCCAGACCCCCTCCTCTCCAGTTCTGTCTCTCTTTTTCTCTTAGTGCAAAAACCATTCCAAAGGACAGTCTTCCCTATGCTATCTGTTCTCAGCTTGTTTCTCTCACCAGGTACATTCTGGTCCATCCTGGTGGAGGAACCGCACCCTCCCTGTGCTAACTACTTCCAGCCTTCGGGAGGGGCGGGCATCCAGCCTGCTTCTCCACCATCTCCCAAGGCAGCTCATCCTGTATGCCTCTGCTTCATGACAGACTCTGTGGTCTGCACTGGATTGTTAAGAAGCCGGAAGAGGTGCCAGGGTCATGGCTCAATGGATAAAGTGCTTGCCACACAAGCAAGAGGAATGCCTGGTTTGGATCCCCAGAAGCATGTGTCTGTTATCCTAGCTTCTCTACTGTGAGACAGGAGGTGGAGACTGCTGGGCAGGTAGACAAAATGGCAAATGCCTCAAACAAGGTAGAAGGCAGGGGTTGACCCTGGAGGTTGTCCTTTGAGCACCACACATGTACTGTGACACCTATGTGCCTCAGGTGAAAGCTAAGAACAGCCGACAGGGAGGAGCCTTGGGCAGGAGCAGCCTAGTTTCTTCTTAGTCAGGTGGTGAAGCCGAGTTGCAGTGATCTGTCTGCCAGGCACAACAGCAGAACCAAGCAGGACTTTGTACTCATTTCTTTCTGTCTCCAGGTTTCAAATGTTGTATTAAACCATGGTGCCAGGGGTGAGCCGTTAACAGCTAATGCTTTTTTGTGATTTGTTGATCCTAGAATGTGGAAGAGGAGACCCCGTCCATGAGAAGCACCCGATTCAGAGTCTTGGAGAGCGGAAACAGTTTGTCAAGGGAATCACAAGTTCTCTCTGAGGTTCACCTCTAAGCCTTATGCCTGGAATCCAGATTAGGGTTGAAGGTGTGTGTCTTAAAAGAGGTCTGGCAGGGTTAGATCAAATCAACTCAGCAAACTTGCTTATCATTCATTTTATAGCTGCCTAGAACTCCCTTCCTCTCTCCTCGACTTCCTCTATCCCTCCTTCCTACTCTCTCTCCCTCCCTCTCTCCCCTCCCTCTCTCCCTTTCTCCCTCTATTTCTCCCTTCTTCCCCCTCTCCCTCCTTCCTTCTTTCCCTCCCTCTCTCCCTTTCTCCCTCTTTCTTCCCCTCCCTCCTTCTTCCTTCCCTTCCTCTATTCCTCCTTCTTTCCCTCCCTCCCTCTCTCTCTCTGTTCCCTGGTGTTGGTGTTGGTGATGGGCCTAGAGGGGGCCAAGGCTGCATCTGATGCTGGCAGCTGAGTTTGGTTGTGCGTAAGAGTCTCCCACATGGAGCTGGCTTTAGCAGCATGAGAACTGCAGAATCGAGGGGATCACGGAAAGCAGCTGAGGCTTAGCACAGAAAGAGTCCAGGAGAGGTCACTGATGAAGGAGCAGTCTCGGTGACAGTGAAAACCCCAGGACTGTAGGTGTCAAGGAGATCAGTTGAGGCTTGGGCTGTGTGGCAAATTGGGAGTCCCTGAAAAGAACCCAGGAAGCCACTTCTGAGGGTGCAGCCTGTGGAGACCCCACACTGGAGATGTCAGGACCATGGGATGCCCATCAAGAAGGTGTGGAGTGGAATTGGCCTGACCTTAGAAGGAAGCCAGCCCTATGTGCAGACGGCAGAGTTAGACAGAGAAGAACTCAGAAGATCATGGATGAGCCTCAAGTACTAGAAGACACTAAGGTATTTATGCTGCTCCGTTTGATTTTGCTGTGGTCCTTCCTTTTTGAAATAAGAAACATGTGACGTGTTGTGTGTGTGTGTGTGTGTGTGTGTGTGTGTGTGTGTGTGTGTGCTCTGAGATCAGAAGACAGTGCTAAGCTGGAATTATAGAAAGTGGCGAAGCTACCTGATATGGATGCTGGGAACTAAACTCAGGTCCTCTAGAAGAGTGGCAAGTCCTCAACTACTGAGACATTTCTCTGCCCACCCCCTTTGAGATTTATTTTATTTTATTTTATGCTTGTCTACGTACACGTATGTGCACCATACATATACACTGTCTGCAGAGGCTAAGAGTCCCTGGATCTCCTAGAACTGGAATTGCAGAGAATGCTTGAGAGCTGCCAAGTGCATGCTGGGACCCAAACCTGGCTCCTCTTGCAAGAGCAGTTGGTGCTCTTAATCAGTGAGCTATTTCTCTCTTTTCTCTAGCCCTGTTTAACTGAGTTTTTATTTTACAGGAGCCTGTGATGAGGGACTTCAGACCTTTTTTTTTTTTTTTTTTGGTTCTTTTTTTCGGAGCTGGGGACCGAACCCAGGGCCTTGCGCTTCCTAGGTAAGCGCTCTACCACTGAGCTAAATCCCCAGCCCCGAGACTTCAGACTTTAAAAAACCTTTTAAACAGAGAACTCGGATTTAAACAGCGTTGAAAGTTTAACCCCCGTGAGAGTTTTAAAGTCATACTATGTTTTATACTGTGTTATTTACATAAGACATTGGGAATAATTAAAAAAAGAAAGGTTATGAGTGATGCATTTGTGCCTTGATTTGGCAAGGGGTCAAATGTGTTGGTTTTTTTTTTTTTTTTTTTTTTTGGTCGGCTTGTCACCCGTTTGGATCATTTAAGGAGTGAGAACTTCGACTGGGGAATTAACCCCATCAGATAGGCCTGTGGACAAATCCTTAGGGCCTTTTCTTCATTAATGACTGATGTGCTCAGGTCCAGCTCACTATGGGCAGAGCAAACCCTGGGCTGGTAGTTGGATAAAAAAGCAAACTGAACAAGCCCGAGGAATGAGGAATAAGTCAGTGGGCAGCATTCCCCCATGACTGCTGCTTCAGACCCTTGTGCCCAGTTTCCTGTCCTGTCCTCTCTTGGGGATGGAGTGTGACCCGAGAGTTGTAAGCTGAAACGAACTTTCTCCTCTCCACGTTGCTTCTGGTTGTGTGTATTGCAGCAATGAAAAGGGTCTGAAGAATACAAGCAGAGGAAGTGTTTAAGAATGAGAATTAGGGTGGGCAATGTGGTACAGTGGGGAAAGGTCTTGCCACCTAAGCCTGACATCTTGAGTTTGATTCTTGGGACACATAAAATGGAAGGAGAAGTGAATAACAGAAGTCGCCCTTTGAATTCCCAATGTGTGCTGTGGCATATACATGTGTCTTCACACTCAAATTCTCTCGCCCTCCTCCTCTCCCTCCTCCTCTCCTCCCTCTCTCTCTCCCCCTCCCACTCTTTCTCTCTCTCACACACACTACACACATACATACATATATACATACATACACCTCATACCACACATACATACTACAAACACCATATACATACATACACACTCACACCACACCACACATACATCACACACACACTCATACCACACCACAGATACATTACACACACACATACATACACACACCACACCACACACACTGCACACACACATACCATATACATACATACACATACTCACACCACACCACACATACATTACACACACATACATACCACACACACACACACACACACACACACACACACACACACACACACAGAATGTATGCTGTGGCACATACATGTGCCTCCACAGTCTCATACATTACATACACAATATTACTAAATAAAACATTAAAAAAACAGCTAGAGAACAGAGAAAGAACTTAGAAATCAAGAATATAACAGCAGAAATTTTTTTAATGATCTATTCCAACAAGAAAGAAAGATAAATTGGTCAAGAGGATAGCCTGCTCCTCTAGGGACCAGACAGGTAAACTGAACACGACTCCTTTCCTCATTGGCCAGACCTTTGCCACATAGTTCATCTAGCCGCAAGCATTTCTGGGAGATGTGTCTAGTTCTCCTGCAGCCGAGACATTTATAAAGAAGAGATTGTATTCTCATAAATGCTGAGAAGCCCCAGGTCAGGGATCTGTCACCTCTCAGGCTTCCCTTACTTTGTTCTCTGAAGACCTTGATTTGTCCCTGGTCAACCGGTAACCTTGAGTCCAAGATGATGGGCTCTATAGGGTAGCAGTTGGGTCTGGGGTTATCTCTGACTTCTGGAACAGAAGCATCTTCTGGTGCTTTTTCTGGTATGTTCTGGAATGTTCCTTGCTCTCTGAATTCTACTGACTCTAGCCCACTTGCTGGACTTTTCATTGATTCCCGTTTTACCTGGTACCACTCTGCTGCTGTGGTTCTGTTGTGAGTCTAGAGGGACTTGGTTTCTGTTGACTTCAAATGTAAACCTTAATTAGTGCATACAGAAAGCCTATAGCAAAAATCCAACTTCATGGCGAAAGGCCAGAATCCCATCTTTTCTTTAATTGGATATTTTCTTTATTTACATTTCAAATGTTATCCCCTTTCCTGGTTTCCTCTTCAGACCTCCCCCCCCAATCCCATCCCATTCCCCCACTCTCTGCCTCCATGAGGGTGCTTACCCACCCACTCACTCCTTCCTGCCTCCCCGCCCTGGCATTCCCCTACACTGGGGCATCGAGCCTTCCCAGGACCAAGGGCCTCCCCTCCCATTGATGGCAGACAAGGCCATCCTCTGCTACATATGTATCTGGAGTCATGGATCCCTCTGTGTGTACTCTTTGGTTGGTGGTTTAGTCCCTGGGAGCTCTGGGGCGTCTGGTTGGTTGATATTGTTCTTCCTACGGGGTTGCAAACTTCCTCACAGAATCCCATCTTTAAAAGGGCCTTATTTTGGGATTCTGCTCAACAGGGAACCACTATATAAATTCCTCACTAAAGCGAGTGGTTCTCGAGCCAGGAGTAGACGACTCACCTGCCCGTAGAGAGAGTAGCTGAGATCTCTGATATAACCATAGGAACCAGGATGTATGTGTTAACCAGAACCACAGGAAGCAGTGGTTGTCAGAGCTTCCCTTTCTGACTGCCAAGATGACTTAGGCAAGGTAAGTGGTTGTCATAAAACAGGGGTAGATAGGGCACAGACGAGTTCTAATTTGAGGGGGCAGATGTTTGTGGAAGCTCGGAGGTACGGCAGTTAGAGCTGACAGACGCTGAGGGAGGGGTGGTGGGACCAGTGGCTCCAGTTCTCCATCTGTTGTGTATATTAAAAAAAAAAGCCGGGTGGGGATTATGACACAGTTATATCTTATTTCCCTTCCTTCTTAATTAAGAATATATTATATAATCAGTAATATGCTATTCCTAAAACATAAATACAACCTGCTCAACCCATGTGATAGGACTTGCACATCTGTTTCTGTCTAGTTTTGGAGAATCAGTCTGAGATTGAGGCCTTCTGGGTTTTATTGCCCACAATATTAGATATTAGTTAATCATGACTGTGTTTTATTTGGGCACGTTAAGAACACAACCCAAAGTGTCCATAGGTGCCTGGTCTGCACCTTCAGAAATGAATGTGTTTGATTCAAGCTAAAAAAGGAAAGGAAAAGCAAAAACCAAACCAATTTACTTCCCACCCCTAATCTAAATCATGCACATAGCTGGCCACAGCTTTCCAGTGTAGACAGACAAGACAGCCCTGCCTACTCTGCGAGTTATCTCTCATGGCACCTCTCGCTTAGTAACCAGTGGGCGAGCTCTGACCAGTTCGCAAGAAATGAGGCGTGTAGGTCAGCACTGTCAGAGGTCAGGGTCTGATAGGTTTTCCTACTCCCAAGCATAAATGAACCACCCTGACCTCCTTCTAAGAGTGGAGGTCATTTCCCACAACACACCTCTTTTCTAGGGTGAGACAGACCCATGGATGGAGGTGAAGGAGCTCACTGGAGGGATAGACTTCTGCTGGCATGCAGGAGCTAGCCAGAGAAGGCCGAGCTAATGGATCAGAGGTGATGGGCAGCCACTGGGCTGAGAAGCCATGTGGTCCAGCAGCAAGGGGAGCTAGGGCCTCCATGCAGGTGCAGTTTCATTGTGGCTATGGAGCTGTGTGTATGGCTGAAGCAGTGAGGAGGAAGCTGGGGCTGGAACCCACTGCCATGTCTCTTTATGGCTGCTGATGCTGGTGGTGACCATGGCAACCTGCAGTGAGGGCCACAATGCCAGCTCCACTTGTTCTTCCAATTTTGTGTGAATTCCAGGTTTGCCAACTGTACTTTGGAATCACACAGAGAAAGGGATCGTTGGGAAAATGGATCTAATTTGATCAAGTTGTCGTCATGGAAGCCACTCTAAGCGTACACTCTGAAGATGTGGAGGGCCTTAGCAATAGCCAGCCAGTCTTGCAGGCCCATTATCCCCTGAGCTAATGACCCCTGTGCTGAGACTGTGTCCCCAGCACCAGTGAAGTGACATGTAAGGGCTGCTTACGGGAACATGCTTGCCTTAGCAAAGGATTTAAGCTGATGCTCACACTCGAGGAGGAAAAAAATAATAAGCCACAGAAAATTGTGCACGGGTGCAGAGCAGCAGTTTTCAAGATGCTTTGCTAAGTGAAGGTCGGCCGTGCTTAAATCTCGGTTTCACAGGGACTCTTGTCCCTCCTTTGTAGCCTATGAATGTATTCCAGCTTCTAGAGAACGCATAAACATTAACTTTAAAAGTTTCTAAAAACTGAAGGGAAAAAATATCCCCAAATCGACTGTGTTGTGTACTGATTTTGAAGTAGCGTGAGATACCCCCCTACAGCAATCCCAGCACAGTAATAGTTACACCCTTCTGTCAGTAACTTTAAGCCTGTCATAGGGGTCCCCTCCAGCTGAGGCAAACCACTCGAGCAGTGGGGTCTAGAACCAGAGGATTGGGTGCTGCTGAGAGGAGATGCAGACACAGGGTCTGTTGGTCGGCCGGAAGATCTGTTCAGAACCGGACTGGGTGATATTAGGCTTGGCACATGGCTTGCTCTCTCTTTGAGACGCTCCCTTGCTGTCATCTAGGCTATACGCCTAGACACGGTGGGTGATCCTTCATCACGCAGACCCTTGCTGCCTACCCCTTGATCACTCAAACAAGAGGGGCTAAAGGTCCCTGCAGAGGGGCCTCCTTTCAGACTTCAGGCTAGCTGTGGAGAAAGTGACTGAAGCAGGCGGGCTAAAGAACACTTCCGGAACTGTGGCCGGACTCAGGCCCACGGCGAGGAGCAGTTCCGGAGATGGGTCCAGTGCCTAGCCAGGACTCTCAGGCGGTGTTAGCACCTAGCAGAAGCTGGATGGCCATGGATTGCAACCCCTGAAGCTGGAAACCCAAAAATAAAGCCTCTCTTCCAGTGATGGTGGAGTGCTTAGGGACACTTTTAAATCCCACGCCTTTGCAACCGCGGCGTGGAAAGGAATCTGCACTTATATATCACCAAGAGCATCGTGCGTGGCTGATGGCATATTTGTTTTCAATGAGCTCAACGGCCCAGGCGGTAATGGGGCGGGGGCACACACGATCAATGCGGGTAGATATTAACTAGAGTCAGGGTTCCAGGACCTGCCTGAGCTAGGCTTCCAAAAACAGGGAAGAGAAGCATAGTCTCAGAAATGTGGCTGTGATCGTCTGAGCAGATGGGCAAGACTGGGCCCCAGAAGGACTGACTGCCCCTGTCCCTGCCCTGTCAGATATGGGTGTGTCTCCACACCCATTGGACGCCAAGGCAGGGCTTTCCTATGGGGTTAACCTGCGGTCTTCTCAGACAATGTTATAAGTGCCTGTAGTGAAGGTGGCAGGTCAGCCCCAGGTCGCTTGGTGCTATGTCATATGATGGGAAGAGCAAAGCCCATGGTGGATGGGCTCACAGAAGCCTCTTGTGGTGAGACTCAGAGCTGTGGTCTGCTTTAAGGTTTCCAAGTTAATTGGCATAAGGGGGAAACGATGCCTAGCTCCACTGAGCCCACTGAGCCTTTGCAAGCTGCAGGGAAAAGAGAAACTGGGCTTAGAAGACTGACTGAACGATGGGTAGGGTCCACAGGAAGCATCCTATGGATAATGCAAACTGTCTGCTATACGGCCATGCTCCGGGATTAGTTAGGGAGGCTCTTCCCAGTGAGCATCCACATCTACACATGTGAGCTCTGAATGCTTTTTATACTCTCGGTGGTGATGTCTGAGGCCCCTCGCTGATATGTCACTATGGGATTGCAGCTCACCAGCCTCTGCACCAAAAGTCAGCCATGCATTTCCTCCTCGGGGTCCCCGACAATCACGGCAGCATGGGTGTGCCTTCAGTGTGGTGTTTCCTGGAGTTTGGAACCAGTGTGTCTTACGATCTTATTAGGGGCGTTTATCACGATTAAATACAAATGTCTTCAGAGACGGAAATGAATAAGAATGAAGCCATGTCCCACAGCTCTGGAGAATTATAAAGATGGGAAAGTTATAAAAAGGTAACCTGGAAAAGATGGGAGGATGTGAGGGATCAGAGGCGTCCGATGGCAATTAGCCTAAGGGAAATTGGGATCCTTTCTATACTGAGGATCATGACAGGTTGTCTGTGGGCAGCGACCTTCTGACGATGGCCACGCAGTTTACAGCCTCAGGTTAATACCTTTGAAAACAAATTGAGTGATAAGGAAAACTGGTCTAGGCAGTAAGGCAATCAGTTTACTGACAATACGAGGGTTTACACAGGGTGGATTTAGCATGGAGCACACACCTCTTCCTCCATATTCTATACCATAATGCATTTGCACAGCATCAATGATTAACAGCATGTTTTCCCCTTTGTGCTTCATGGCCACACAGAGGAAGATCCCTATGTTCTCAGTACTGGGTTTGATTTCCCATGAGCCCTTCCTTCCTTTCCTCAGATTTTCCTCATCGATGCCTGTTGACCAGCCACGAGCTGTGTTGTGGCAGAATGGCTTGCTGTCTGTCTGGCTAATGTTCCCCAGCTCCCGTGGATTAGTCCAGTAGTAAATCCTATGACTCGAGACAGAAGGCAACCAAGAGCTCGTGTCTGTATTTTTCTCTACCGAGGGAGGTGACATTGGGGGACCATGGATCCCCAACTGAGGCACAGTTACTGTTAGAGTTACATAGTGAAAGCCCAGCTGTGTCAGGCTACGGCAATGCTATGCCTCGTTTTCAGTGCTCTCAAAAAAAGCCCCAGCTTGAGTATAATGTTACTTGTTTCCCAGGGCTTAAAAATGCATCCTAAAGAGTCATCTGCCAAGGTTTCTGGAGATGGTTAAGTACTGAAATCGGGCTGTGAAACACTCTCGAAGGCTCAGAGCATGTGTAATTTTTCGATGCATACAGATGGGTTCTTAGATTTACAAGCTTGTATGAGTGTTCTTATATAAGTAAAATTTAAAGAGTAATTATTTTAACCCAAACGTTACCCATGCACGGAGCCTCTGTGCTGTGAGACTCACAGGCATTGCCAACAGTCGTCTGCTCTTCTCTTTCCCTGTCGCAGCTGGGACCCTGCCTGCTGCTGCTGGTGTTTACATGCTGGGTGCACTCACCTCACCCGACCAGGAGTTTGTTCTGAGAAGTGTGTTGCCAGGAGACCTTGCCCGGACGTGGTGGTCAGCTTCTTCACATGACCTCCTCTTCCAGATGGGAAATGTGGCTGACACTGGATGCGTTACATGTTACAGCATGATAAGGCATCACATGTTACAGAATTATAAGGTATTACATGTTATGTCATGATAAAGCATAACTCTTTTTAAAAATGATTTTTATTCATTCACTTTACATCCTGCTCACTGTCTGCCTCCCGGGCTCCCCCTCCCATGATCCATCCCCCTCTTCTCCTCTGAGAGGATGGAGCCCCTGTCCCCCATCTCCTCACCCCGACACATCAAGTCTCTGCAGAGCTAGGCACATTCTCTCCCACTGAGGCCAGATAGGGCAGCCAATCTAGAAGAACATATCCCACAGACAGGCAACTGCCTTTGGGATAGCTCCCATTCCGGCTGTTTAAGACCCACATATAGACCAAGCTGCATATCTGCTACATATATGTGGGGAGGCCTAGGTCTAGCCTGTGTATGCTCTTTGGCTGTGTATGCTCTACTCTGAGAGCCCCAAGGATCCAGGTTAGTTGACTCTATTCCTGTGGAGTTCCTAGTCCCTTTGGGGGCCGTGCAATCCTTCCCCCAGCTCTTCCATAAGTTTCTGAAAGCCCACTCTTTGGCTGTGGTGTCTGCATCTGTCTGAGTCAGCTGCTTCGTGGAGCCTAGTCGTTCCGGCATGGTTGCTTAAGGGGTATCTTGCCACAGTCCCTGCCCCTACAGCATCACCGGGCTGTTGATCCCCACGGGTGCCGATAGCTGCTGTTGCCCTGAAGCGGATGTGCTGTCTCTTCTCTTGTTTTACTTTCAACCTCTCTTTCTGGGGAATAACGTTTCCCCATCAGTCAGAGCTAATCACGCCATAATAAAGGAAGCAGATGCGGTTCTCAGGAATGAGGAATGGAGGTGGTCACGAGGCTGTGGAGGCCGAGGAACAGACCTTCTGCTTGGCTTTTGGGGGCCGTTGGTTCAGGCTCGCTGCTGAGAGGGAGGAAAAAGAATGAGAAGAAAGAAGAAGGAAGAATGAAGAGAATCCTCGGGTAAAGAGAGAGCACTTGAGCCGACAGCTCACATTCACCTCTGAATCAGTGCTGCATTCAGATGACAGCCATGCTAGACTCCTGACTGCAAGCATAACTGAGTATCATTAATGGTGTCACAGATTGGTGCTTGCTCATGGCATGGGTCTCAGCCGGTTGTTGGTTGGCTCTGTTCCATCCCCATCCCTGCATTTTGTGTAGACAGGACAAATTTTGGGTTGAAAGTTTTGTAGATGGATTGGCATTCCTAATGCTCCGCTGGGGTCCCAAGGCCTAGCTTTTGATGGTAGTCATCTTCTATAAAGAAGGCATAGGCTTTAAGATGAGGAAAGTGTAGTCAGGAAATTCATGAACGCACCCCTTCCTTGGTTATTGTTATTGGGCACCATGAGCTATTCACAGAGGCATGTCATGTACTTTTAAAAATTACATTTTAATCATCATTTTTGTGTGAGTTTGTGTGTGTGACAGGATTCATGTGTTAGTCAAAGGCCAGCTTGTGGGAACTGGTTCTCTCTTTCTACCATGTGAGTCCCAGGGATCAAACTTAGGTTGTCAGGCAAAGCCACTGAACCCTCTCGCCAGTGTGTTTTTTATACGGTGGGCAGAATGCTAGGTTCGTGGGCTTTGTGGTGCATCTCGATGCTGTTATGGCATCTCTGGGCAATAACATTCATTACAGTCTTCCTGGGGTACACTTGTATGCAGTCTGTCCTTGACTGAAATGCCATTTCATGATAAATAGGTGGTGTTTCTGAATAAGACGCTTTAATTATTATACCAGCACCTTAGCCATTCTCCCTTGGCATTCCACTTCTGGGAAGTCTGAGATTTAGTTACGGTGTTCATTGTTTTTGCATCTGGCGAAAGACCCAGAATGAACAGCTCAAGGGAGGGAAAATCCAGTTTAGTTCATTTCTCTCCTTTATGAGGGCTGAATACTATTCCGTTGTCTGGAATTTTTTTTTATTCATTCATCTATTGAGGGGACATCTAGTCATTTTTACAGTAGATAGAGTTGTCATAAATGCATGTGCCTTTGTGTCGTATGAGTTTAAATCCTTTGGGTCGATGCTGACCCATGGCACATGGATGAACTGTAAGGGAAGGATGCACAAACTCTGTGAGTAGCCTGCAGGTTGCCTTCCAAAGCAGCCAGGCTGTTCACCTTCCCACCAGCCACAGAGGAGCAGCTGTGTTGCCCCAAAGAATCACTAGTACTTGTTGTTGCCAGTATTCTGGTTTATGCCACTCTAACTACTCCTTTACTGATATCCGTTAGATTCTATTTCTACTGACAAAATTAACATGTGCTAAATTATCCTTAAACTGACATTTGCTGCATGATTTTTTTTGTCTATTCTTATACACAAGAGAGGTGAAACATACAGGAACCTTGAAGTGTGTGTAGTGTGTTGATGACTATGACTCAGGACACACAACTGATGATTAGCGCCTCACCTTGCTTTTGAGTTATATGGCTTAGGATGGTGCTTACAAGCAGGATGGCTGGGTTTGTCTGGTGTTCTGATTAGCTTAGTAGCCACAGTTAGCCCTCTCCATTGCTGAGGGACAGAGCAGCAGTTTGTGTCTGTGTGCTGTGAACATTCCTTGCTGTGTTTTGTGTGACTCATCTCTTTCAAAAAAAATTACTAAATTTTTTTCATGCAATATATTCTGATCAGATTATTTTTTCTCCTCTGATGTCTCCCAGATCCTCCTCACCTCCTTACCTCCCCAGTGTTATCCTCTCTCCTCTCTCTTTCATTCATTCTCTTTCTCTCTCTCTCTCTCATTCTCTTTCTTTCTCAAACACACACAGAGACACATACAGACACACACACACACACACACACACACACACACACACACACACACACACACCCCAAACAACAAGCAGAAAATCCAGTAAGTCCAACCAACCAAAACATCATGGAGTCCATTTTGTTTTGGTCAACTATTCCTGGGTATTGGGCCTGCCCTGTTGTGTGGTTGACATACCCAGTGATGCTCCATTGGTTTCTTTTGTCTTGTTTGAACATGTGTAGGTCTGGAGCGTGATGTCAGTCTCTTGACGTTGTAAGTGCATGAGCCCTAATGTGTCTGGAAGACCCTGTTTCCTTAGTGCAACTCGTGTCTTTGCATGTTTATTCCTCCTAGTACAGAGACGCCGAGAGAAGCACGTTTCCAATACTAATACAACATCTCAGCTTGATTTCCAGAGGTGTTATACTGATTCAGGCCCAAAAGAGAGGTTGCGAGGTCTCGCTATTTAAAAGACTTACTTCACTTGGTATCACCAAGGCATTCAGGATCTATCAGCAGGGCAGATGTCTAGTAATGCTCAGGAGACGAGAGATTCTGAAATAGGGCTGGTAGTATACTGGCTTGAGAATTTAGGTCTTTGGATGTAATGGCAATTTTATATGTAGAGGGAACAGGAGTCATTAGGAGGCTGAGCTACCACAGGTTGAAAACAAACTCCGCAAAGTTATCCACAGTCACCCACAGCAGCCACTGGTCCATCCGGACAGTGGAGATAAGAGAAAGCTTTTCTAGATCTGTGTAGACACGATCATCTTTGATGAGCGCTTTGGGCTTGTGCTCGGAATACTGTTCTGAGACTTTCTCTTTCTGTCTCTGTATAACATATTTTTTATTCTTTTTCTGTTGCTAAATAATGCTACAGGGTATGAAAATATCCAAATGTGTTAATTTGTCTTCCGTGGTGTGGACATTCAAATCCTTTCTAGTTTAAGCTGTTGTAAATAAAAACCACTGCGACTCATTCAGGTCCATGTCCTGTGTGGGTGGATTTAAGTATTTCTGTTTCAGAAAACGGAACACACACAGGGGCGTGTTCTCCACTCTAGGTTGGCCTTAGGTTGGAATCATGTGCAAAGATTATGGACCTTAAGACTAAATGAGTATGTAACCCTTATATACATATAATATATGGTATAATTGGTGTCTTTGTAAATACTTTTGAAGTGCCCACAAAGCTCTCATTCATATGACTCAGAGCAGCACTACCTTAGCCTGAAATGTATTGTGGTGTAAGAGGAGACCAACTTTCTGATTTCTAGGTCTGTAAGAGGGCGACTTGTTTGTCTAAGGTGTTTCTAGGCAAAAGTCCAGTGGCATTTGTTTGAGCGGTTCAGTACATATCGTTATAATTTGTCACAGGCTCTAATCCTTTAAGCATCCTCCCTCAGATCTTGGTCAACCACTAAATTGATTAACAGGCTCCCCCCTCCCACACCCCCGAGTGTCACAGAAGGTATGAGCTAAACGGGGAGACACAACACATTCCTAGCTAATGAGGCCAATGACTGAAGCTGTAACCTTCTGTGAGTAGAATTCAGAGCCTAGTAGCTAAGTCCATGAGGACCAGCAAGTCCCTAAGATGCTATGCAAGCTGATGGGACCTGGGAGGATGGGACTAGAGGCTGACGTTCAGCACCACCAAAAGTTCCTCCTAGCAGCTCTGAGTGACAGGTTCCTTCTGATCACATGGTCTCTGGGAGGAGCCTTTTTAAGATGAGCTTGACAAATGGGAAGGGTACCATCTGAGCCTGGTGCTAGGAATGAATCTCAGGGGAGGGAGAATTGTTAAATCTGCCCCCCCGGTAAATAGAGTAAAACTTGCATGCTTTATGACCTGCACCAAAGAAAGAGAACAGGAAGACTGTAGAGTTCCTGTCAGGACTTTGAGGGAGTTCAGAGGTGAAGAGACAGTCCAATGTTCCCTGCTGGACCTCCCTGCAGTAAAAGTGTCTGGTCTTCAAAAGCCCTTTGTCTCAAGAAGCTAAGTGGCAAGATCTCCCTGAAGACTGATTTTTAGCAAGAGTTCTGTCTGCATTTTTGGGGGGGGGCAGTCATTGAGCCCAAGGGGTGTGCTGTGGCTAGTTTTCAGGACTCTGCAAACCAACTATTCACATCTCTGTGGGTCCTGAAATCAACAAAAGGGGGCCTGATAGTCAAGTCAGGTCCCTTCACTCCTAAGTGACAATAGGCAGCTCTCCTGGTTTTCTGAATCTTGAGCGTCTTATCTGTAGTAAAATCTCTATATTCTAAAGCCACCAAGAGAAACCAATAGGTGCAATATGCATGAAATTCTAGGGGTCAGTAGAAAGTCGACTAGTGTTGGTCAGCATGGTGTTGGGGTGGCAAGAAGAAAGGGTGTCAGTGTGAGCTGAAGTGGCAGTTTTAAATCATAAGATCATAGTAATTGTGCCATTGGCCACCTATTACCATATCTGTGACTGTGGTACAGTATCCTGACCAAAAGGGACTTAGGGAAGTGTCTTAGTTAGGGTTTTATTGCTGTGAAGAGGCATCACAACCATGGCAACTCTTATAAAGGAAAACTTTTCATTGAGGCTGGCTTACAGGTTTAGAGGTTTAGCCCATTATCATCATGGTGGGAAGTATGGCAGCATCCAGGCAGATATAGTGCTGGAGAGGGAGCTGAGAGGTCTACATCTTGATCTGTAGAGGCAGCAGAAGGAGACTGTGTGTCACACTGGGCATAGCTTGCGTATAGGAGACCTCAAGTCCACCCCAACAGTGACACACTTCCTTCAACAAGGCCACACCTCTTAATAGTGCAACACCTTATGACCACGCATTCAAACACAGGAGACTATGGGGGGGCATATCTATTCAAACCACCACAGAAGGAAAGGTTTATTCAACCTTTTATAACTCTAAGTTACAGCCCATTGTTGTGGGGAATTCAGGTCAGGGACTTCAAATATCACATTCGAAGTCAAAAGTCAAGAGAACAAATATATAGATCTTTCCTTGTTTGCTCTTGTAGACTCAACTCGATTTCTGAGCTCTTGAAATGTTCAGGACCCTATGCCTAGTGCCACCCACAGTGGTCTGGGTCAATTGACAGTCAAGATTCTAACCCACTGACATTTGTAATTAAGACTCTTTTCTCAGGCGATTCTAGGTTGTGTGTAGCTGACGGTTAAAATTATACAACACACTAATATATACATATATATACATATATGTGTGTGTGTGATAATAATCTTTAAAAGGAGCCAGACAGTAGTGGAGTAAATCTCTTGGCAAGCAAGCATAAGGCCCTAAGATTGGATCTCCAAACCTACATGAAGCTGGGCATATTAGCAGTCTACTACAGCGGTAGGTCTTCTACAGTGAGACTGGATCCTCAGTGAGCAAGAGGATCCTCAGAAGCTTGTGGGCCAGCCAGCCTGTAAATGCAGTGCCATTCAGCAAGAGACCCTCCTCAAACAAGACAGATAGAGATTACACACTGAATGCTGTCCTTTGTCCTCCGTACGTGTTAATCCCAGCACTTGGTAGGCAGAGTAGGCAGCTCTCTTGAGGTTTAAGACCAGCTTAGTCTACAAAGCTAGATCCAGGACAGCAAGGTTACACAAAGAAGCCTTGTCTGGAAAAACAAAACAAAACAGAAAGCACACACACACACACACACACACACACACACACACACGAAGGAAATATCCTTGGGGGCGGAGTGATAAATCATGGTTAAAAGCACTGGCTACTCTTCCAGAGGTCCTGAGTTTAATTTCTAGGACCCACATGGTGCCTCAAAACCATCTATAATTGTGATTTCCATAGAATCCAGTGCTCTCATGTGGTGTGCAAATGTACACGCAGCACCCATATATGTAAAGGTACATAAATAAACCTTTTAAAAGATAACATTTAATAAAAATGGCAGACAAAATATCAGAGGTAGAAACACAGAAGTTTGTCAGGGAATTAAGGCTGAAGAAGGAAAGTTTCTTTTTTTTAATCTTTTTTTTCCCTTCTGTTTTTATTAAACTGGGTATTTCTTGTTTACATTTCAAATGTTATTCCCTTTTCCAGTTTCCTGTCCATCAGCCTCCTAATCCCTCCCCCCTCCCCTTCTAGATGGGTGTTCCCCTCCCCATCCACCGCTATTTCTGCCCTCCCAACAATCCCCTACACCGGGGGTCCAACCTTGGCAGGACCAAGGGCTTCCCCTTCCATTGGTGCCCCAACAAGGCTATTCACTGCTACATATGAAGTTGGAGCCCAGGGTCTGTCCATGTATAGTCTTTGGGTAGTGGTTTAGTCCCTGGAAGCTCTGGTTGGTTGATATTGTTGTTCTTATGGGGTCGCATGCCCCTTCAGCTCAGAAGGAAAGTTTCTTTTCTTTTTTTTTTTTTGAGCTGGGGACCGAACCCGGGGCCTTGCGCTTGCTAGGCAAGCGCTCTACCACTGAGCTAAATCCCCAACCCAGAAGGAAAGTTTCTTATGGAAAAGACATGAATGGGGTTTTGTTGACAGGCTGTTTGCATGCATTTTGGGTTCTTGATACTCACTGCTGTGTGGCTGTGACAAAGCAGCCTTCAGAATTTGTGGGACCTTCAGACACTGCCAGCACTGCCAGGAGAGCCAGGAGCAAAGGTTGACCTTCGAGACCCGAGTGTTTTTGACTTGAGAGAGGTTTATTGATCAAATGCAAATGCAATAGAAGCCACTGATTACTTAACAGGGTTAGGAAGATTGCCTTTAGGAAGGAGCGTGGCAGTGACATCAGAGGACGTCCGGTAGTCACTGAATGAATAGATGGCTGTTTCTGTGTGGAGGATGTAAATATTTCACGGAGAAGTACGGTGTCGGAATAGAAATGTGGCTCACTAAACAGAGCTGTGGGGTCAGTCTCTATCACGTTCTCCTGAAATTTCAGTCAAGGACCCTAGGCAGCAGCTGTGGCTTTCTTAGCTAATAGTGGAATGTGTGACACTTTAACTCGTATTCCCAAATAGCTTGTCTGGCAATCATTGCTGCATGTTTACAACTGTGAGGTACTCCTAGACAAGGTGATAGACACCTATAAATTCAGCATATGGGAGGCTGAGCCAGGAGATCACAAGTTCAAGGCTAGTTAGATAAAGACCATCTAAAAAAATTAAGGGCAAAGGAAATGACTTAGTGGGTAAATCGCTTAGCAAGCAAGCATAAGGCCCTAAGATTGGATCTCCAAACCTACATGAAGCTGGGCATATTAGCAGTCTGCTACAGTGGTAGGTCTTCTACAGTGAGACTGGAGCAGAGGCAAGAGGATCCTCAGAAGCTTGAGGGCCAGCCAGCTCGTAAATGCAGTGCCAGATAGCAAGAGACCCTCCTCAAACAAGACAGAGAGAGATTACACACTGAATGCTGTCCTTTGTCCTCCGTACATGTACTGTGGCATGTTTACATCTGCATGTACACATTAATATGCAAAGATAAACATTAAAATAAAAAAAATTGTAGGGTGTTGACATCTGAGTTCTAATACAGTAAATGTCCACTCCCCATGATCCCTTCGAGGACTCTGTGGAGAGTAAGAGTCTTCGAAATGGGATCTGAGACAAATACTTATCTGCATCTCTGAATAAATGATGTCGCTATAACAAGAGAGTGCACAGGACAACGGGTTCCTAGGGCCAGAAGCTGAGGACATAGTAACAGCAGACATTTTTTATTGAGCCTAGCACTCCTCCATGCTGGCTGCTGTCCTTGTGGGCTCTTCCACCCACCCATCGAGAAAGGACCCACCCAGTGAGAAAGCAAGTAAAAGGATGTTAAAGGTTATGGCCATGGCTGAGCACATAACTCAGCTGGTAGCTTCCTTGTCATTGAACTGCAGCATCCACATAAAAATAATCTAGGTGTGGTACACACGTGTAACATCTGTGTTGTGCTGGCAGAGGCGGGTAGACATGTCAAGCTGACAGCAGCCAGCCTAACCTAATCAGTGAGCCCCCAGTCCTAGGGAGAGACTCAAAGAACAGGTAGACATCTCTGAGACTGACTTTTACACACTTCCACATAAGTGTGCACATGTGTGCACATACACTGGAGCCCACACACATGCAAGCTACACTCACATGAACACTTACTTCCTTATAATATGATTAAAAAACCCTCACTGATCAGCTTAAAATAACAGCTTCTTTAAAAAAAATATTGTTTTGTATATGTGTATGTGTAGGATGATGTCATTACACAGGTGAAGGCAGGTATAGGAGAGAATGAGGCCTGTCATTGCATGAGAAGGAAGGATGGGTGGGAGAAAAGTTTTAGAGAGGGAGGAGGAAACTGGAGCGGTAGAGAGAGGCAGCCGAGAGAACATGGAGACAGATGTTAAGGTTCCTCCCTGCACATTTACAGGTTGTTATGAATGTTGTTAAGGGATGGATGTGTACATGGCTTTTTATGTCTAGATGGGGCAATTATATCCTATCATTTGGATCAGAGGTTATTGTGTTGTGTGTTCTTTCATATGTCGATTTAATTGAATTCAAGGGAGTGTGTGGTGGCCGGAGACACTGGGCTGCCACGGAATTGGGATGTATTTGTCTGGCCTGGTGGCAACCTGCCTTGGGAACTAGATGGGTAGAAAGATTGTTGCCAGGCTCAGAAAGAAGCCATGGATAGTGTGATATGGGATGGAGCAGAGCAGGTGAGATGCTTTGCTGACTGAGATGAAGATATTTATCAGATATCTTGGGGCACTGCGGTGCCGGATCTAGTGGGGGTAAAAGACAATTTTTTAAAAATAATTTACAGCAACATGTATGTGGTGTGTAAGTGCAGGCGCACACACATGCCATGGCAAATGCATCACTGTAGGCTCTGGAAATCAAACAAGTCATAAGGCTTTGCTTTAAGTTTTCTTATTTTATAGGTTATCAGTTGGCATTTTGCCTGCACACATTTTCTGTGCACCACATGCATGCTGTGCCCACAGAGGCCAGAAGGTGAGAAGCCCTCTGGAATGGCTGTTACAGAGGGCTATGAGCTGCTGGGAATTGATCTGGAATCCTCTGGAAGAGCAGCTTGTGTTCTCAACCATTGCGCTATCTCTCTGGCTCTGTGGCAAAGAGCTTTACCCACTAAGCCATTTCAACGGCCCTGAAGCCCAGTTTCTCTACCAATGAATCTACACTTGAAGTGTCAGAGAGCAGAGGGATATGGATACCTGAGGGTGATGCTGGCCGAGAGCCAGGGAGCGTCGTGTATCCAGGCAGGTGCCAGCCCTTGAACACAGACTCTGTGTCACGCAGAGATGCTATTTGAGACACGTGGCCATTGGATACCACCTGAAGCCTGAGAAGGTAACCTTGTTGATTGAGTTTACCCAGGGCCACAGAGTTTACTTTAAATTATTATTGTTAAATATTCTGTTAGGAGGAGGTTGAGGAGCCCTTCAGACAGAGATTAAAATATCTAGATGTTGTTTTTATTTTGTTTCTGTACTGTGAAAAAAAATACCCCCAACAAAAGCACTTGTAAGGGACAAAGGGTTTATTTGGCTTAAAGTCTCAGGTTATAGTTTGTCATTGTGGGGAAGTCAAGGCAGGAAGATTGGGGTGGTTGGTCACATCCATGATTGAGGGCAAAGAAAATGGACACACGCATACTTAAAGTCAGTCTCCATTTTTAGATAATTCAGAATTTCCTGCTTAGGGAATGGTTCCCCCAACAGTGGGAAAGGCTTCTCATGTCAATGAGCAAGCATGACAGCTGTGCCCCAGGGACACACCCACTGGCAAACCTGACCTAGACAACGGCTTGATGGGACTCTGTTCCTTGGTGATTCTGGGCCATACACATAAACAATTAAATCTAACCCTCAGCCAGGTATGACAGTACACATCTTTAATCCCAGTACTTAGAGGCAGGGGCAGGCAAATCTTTGTGAGTTCAAGGCCAACTTGGTCTACATGATGAATTCTAGGGCAGCCAGGGCTATGTAGGGAGAGACTCACCCCCAAGCCAATAAAAAACCCAAATGAACAAACAAGCAAACAATCTCAACAACGACAACAACAAAAACTTCAAACCCAACCAACTAGTCTCCCTTCCCCCCAAAAACTCAACCAACCAACTAACCAACCCTCCAAACCAAACACAAGCCAACGGATAAGCTTCACAGATATTGTGCCTGTTGTAATTGACTTTTGTAAATGGAGACACTGATAGTTCTATGCCAGACACTGTGCTCGGTAACTTTACCCATTAGACTCCTGGTTGAGCTACTTCTCCAGCCTCTGGGATTCTAATGTGCATTTTCTTTCCGAATACTGACTGAAAAACAGAAAAACGATCAAAACACTTGGATCCAACCCGTGTCACTAGCTAGGTGTGAGGGTTTAGTCTTCATTGTCCGTTTGGCTGGATTTAGCCTCATTCAGGAGACACAGCCCTTGGAGTGTCTGTGAGGCCACTCCCAGAGAGTTTAGCTTAGGGAAGAATCACCCTTCCCTCAGGTGGCACTGTCCCATGGGCCTGAATAAAAACTGAAAACAGAGACAAGGAGCTGCACTCCACATTCCTCTCTCTTTGCTTTCTGACTGGAGACACTATGTAACTCTCCTTACACTGATACACTGTATCCCTCAAAACATGAGCTGGAACGAACCCTTTTGCTGTTAAGATGGTTTTGCTACAGTAACCGGGAAAAGTACTTTAAAACTGATTGCATGTAGAGGGCTGATCTGAGCCTGATCTTTAGCTCCTTTGCGGTTCCATTCACCTCCCCTCGGAAGTCCGGTCTCCAGTGTTGGCCTTTAGTCTAGGCTCCACCCACAGTTACCTGGCAACAGCCCCGTGTGCCTGACTCACTATAGAAGGGACTGCTTGTCCCACACCTCACCCTCTTGCTCCTGTTCCCACTCCCTACCCTCTCTTTCCCCTCTCCCCTCTCTCCATGTGCTCAGGGCAGGCCTCTATTACTACCGCCCCTCCCGCGCCTTTCATCGTGTGTCTGGTTCTTTGGCTGGGGAGAGGGATACCTCAGCTTGGACCCGCAGAGGCACCCCCCCCCAACCTTACCGCACCTCCACCAAACATATCCCTGTCTTCTCGTTCTTTTTATAAAACATAACATCCGGGATCTGCTCTAGGTCAAGGTCCCTTAGGAATGTAGTCTGGGATGGTGACTTGCCTATATCGGGTGACTGGGGCCACCCTCCTGGAGGTATGGCAGGAAGAACTGACATGAGAAACAGAACCGTTTGATGTGACAGTTCTCGGGGCACAGCTCATGGTTGGCGGCAGAGCTTGGAAAGTTGCAATGTCCTGGATGAAATCTAAGAGTGATGGCTGTGGACCTCTATGTTATGCCTTACTCCTTAAGGTGGGAATGGGGCTGTGGGCCTTAGGCTGAGGGTGGTTGCCGATGTAACTTACTTTAAAGCCAGAAATTTGAAGAGGACACAGTGTGGTTCATAGCAAGAACATTTTCCAAACTACCGACTATGGCCATTCCTGCCCACAGGTAAATCTGTGGACCTAACGTTTCTGAGTAGTATTCTTTTACCTAGTCCAATGTGTCCCCACTGCAATGGCTTCCTCTGTCGATCTGGGCCTGTTGTGTCCTCTTTTGATGTGCAGCCTGAGGGTACTGACCTCGGATGGTATGGGACAGCGTGTAGGAGGTAGGTTTTCTCAGTAGAGACAGAGCCAGACTTCAGGTGACCATTACGGCTAAGTCATCTTTCCTCACAAAGTTCGCAGCCATCGCTGCCTGGTATTAACGCTTGAATTTTTGCAGACAACATGTAGGGTTCATGCCTGGCTTTCATTCATTCATTTCCATTAAGCGTGCATTTATCATGCTAGGAATGGTCAGTATATTAACCAGTGTGCCACCAGAGTGAAGCCCCTGATAAGGTTTCCTTATGATTCTGGGGTTCAAATCCAAGGTCAGGTGGCCTCATTTGTTTGGTCCTCTAGCAAAGTTTGCATGTAGCATGCACTACGGCAGGCAGAGAAGGATGTGGGGAGACCAGGGTTTCACAGTTCCTTCTGAGAACATATTACCAATGACTGTAGAATCTCCTTACAGCACCTGCTGGTACCAACCCTGGGGCCCTGGCCCGTTTCTGATGGACCTCGGGAGACAACACATTTAACCAGGGGCTGAGGGTTGCCCCCCACAATAACCTAAGCAACCACCTGCTCTCAAAGCTGATCTTAGCCTGGATTATGAAAACAGAAACACATGTCTTTATATTAAAAGATAAAGCCAGGTGGGGAATAGCCATTCATGGTTTTGCTATAGGAGTAGAATCTACAGCCTGTGCTTTTGGGGTGAGCATTCAGAACATCTGACTCACCCATTCACAGAGTGAAACAGAATGTGGTGCGTGTGTCGTGGGCAGGAAGGGAAACAGCTTCCGATGTTAGTAAAATAAAATGTTAGTGCCGAGGCAGTGGCTCCATTGGTAAAGTGCTTTCCTTGCAAGCATGAAGTGTGACCCCTCCCTTTCATCCCCAGAAGCCACATGAAGCTGCCAGGGGTGTTAACATGCTAGTATTCCCAGCTCTGGGGAGGCAGAAATAAGATTTCGAGGGTTTGCTGTTTGGTCAGCTCAGTTTAATGGTAAGTTCCGGGCCAATGAAAGAGCCTGTCTCAAAGGAGGATTGCACCATCACCAAGGAATCCACACAAACTTGTCCTCTGGCCTCTGAGAGCACACGCACGCATGCATACATTTAAAAATAAACAACCCACTAAGTGTAATTTTCATTTATTTTCTCACCCTGCAGTGCCCTCTGGTGGCAAAATTAAAGTACTACGCCCCAAACCCCAATTGTTTCTGCTTGTCTGGGACAGCCACATAATTTATCACGCAAAGGACTTGAAGAGTTTTGATTGTAAAATGGGAAACGATTAATAATTCCCTAGAGTGCCAAGCATGAATGAATCTCTTTAATAACAAAGACATCCTAGAGGGAAAAGTGACCCTGACACTGAATCAGTGAGATCTTGGCTCATTTCAGATGTTGGAAGGCTTGATTCTTAGCTTTCCCTCACTAATTACCACATGGTGGCTGTGGGACTACCAGGTAAACTGTAGGGCGGCTAATTACAGATCACAAGTAATACATGTAAGAGATCAGCAGACACCTAAGGGTATCCCAGGTATTCAGACGAGCAGCTAATACACCCAGAAGTTGTTGCATTGGACATACTTAACCTAAAAAGTATTTACCCCTTACCTGAAACTGAGATGTTCCTGAAGGGTCTGTTTATCTTTCTTCCAAATGTAGGAACTGAGATAGGAGCGGTCCAGTTACTTGCTCTCTGGGCAGGGTCCTGCCTTGTCATCTCAGGAACTTGTATAGCAGGACAAACGGACTACCTACCATGGTACACAGCGCTCAGTGACTCGAGGATTGGAAGTACTCCCATGCTCATGTGCCAAGACAGTCTCGGGGAGGCACACTGCAGTCTGAAGCGGGGACATCTTCTCTGACAGTAGTCTGGGCTCTGGGTATGAGTGCTGGGTTTGGGCAGGGACCACCAGCTTCTAGAATTTCCATCCTAGGGACTTTGTGGTGTCACACTTTTCTCTGACACTGTCCTTCCCACAAAGGGACCTCTGAAATTCGTTTTTGCAACTGTAGCTTATCCTCATGGCCACAACAGCAGCCAGTGGTAGGGACAGCCAACTAAGGTGAAACAGGTAAGAGTCCATATTCCAGGGCTGTCACAATTGGGATCTAAGATGCTAGTCACCAGTGGGAAAGAAGTACTGGGATCTGGAATGACCTTGCCACCAGGGAGGTGGGAGGAAGAGAGAAGGGGGAAGAAGAGAGCGTGAGGAGAAGAGAAGTAGAGAGAGGAGGAGGGGGAAGAGGGGAAGGAGGAAGGGAGGAGGGGAAGGGGAGGAAAAGAGTGGGGGAGAGGAGGAGAAGGGGAAGTAGGAGGGGAGAAGAAGGGGAGGAGGAGAATGGGGAGAGGGAGGAGGAGGGGGAAGAAGAAGAGAATGGGGAGGGGAAGAGGAGGGTGAGGAGAAAAGAGAATGGGGAGGAAAGAAGGGGAGGAGGTGGAGAATGGGGATGGGAAGAAGGGGAGGAGGTGGAGGATGGGGATGGGAAGAAGGGGGAGGAGGGGGAGGATGGGGATGGGGAGGAGGAAGGGGAGGGGAAGGGAGAGGAGCCAGAGAGAATCATGTGTGGGAGAGCTTAAGGGAGTGGCAAAGAGAAGCAAAGACCCCTCCCACCAAGGCCTCAGACATATGAGAAGCTATGTAGCCCACAGCTCCACGGCCCCACGGCCCCACAGCCCCATAGTCCCAACAGCCGTGTCACATGGTCCAGAAGTATTGTCTTAGTCACTGTTCTGTTGCTGTGAAGAGACACCATGGTCAAGGCAACTCTTACAAAATGAAGCATTTACTGAAACTTACGGTTTCAGAGGTTTAGTCCATTATGGCGGAACATGGTGGCATGCAGGCAGGTCCTGGAGCAGTTGCTGAGAACTACTTCCCGGAATGGTAGAGAGAATAGATCTGGCATGGGTTTTTTGAAAAGTCCACCCCTATTACACACTTCCTCTAATAAGGCTGTACCTCATAATTCTTCTAGTCTTATCAAAGAGTTACCTGGCCTGGTGGCTAAGCATTCAAATACGAGGCTATGGGGGGTGTTCTTATTCAAACCATGATGAGCTCCACAGCCCCATAGCTAGCATGGTCCCAGCATGACCATCCGGGGAACGTTTGACACGGCTGGAATGCATAGACCCCCCAGTGCAGCTTCCTCTCATTCACTACGACGGCATCAGTCACCCATGTGGTGGAATGTTATCCTACAGAAACAGTCACTGTTGCTGCCTTCACAGAGTGGCTGTGAGAACCAGGAGGGTCCCTCAAGATGGCCCCAGAGAGCTTGCCACCGTGCCCTGTGCTCTTCCCAGCCAACTGTGTGCAGTTCTGCCCACACTGCATGTGATGGCGTGCTCTCAGGGGATGGGATGTGGAAGGTGAAGGGAAAGACTCTTATCTATACAGTTGTGGGGAGCATCATGTTGGAGTGACATGTTTCCAAAGTATGGCAGTTGGCATTCAGTCTAGGCTCCGCCCCACTGTTACCTGGCAACAGTCAGGTGTGCCTGACTCACTATAAAAGGGGCTGCTCGCCCCCTCCTCTCTTGCTCTTGCTCTGTCTGCTGGTTCCTGCTCCCTCTCTCTCCACTTGTTCATGGCGGCCTCTGTTTCTCTCCTCTCCTCTCCTCTCCTCTCCTCCCCCCCACCCCCCCCTCTCCCCTCCTCTCCTCTCTTCTCCTCTCCACCCCTCCTCTCCCCTCCCCTTCCCTCCCTGCCTTGCCCCTCTTTCCTGCCCCCCTCCCCCCCATCTCAGCTCACCTCCCCATGCCCTAAATAAACTCAATTCTGTACTGCACCATCCTGCGTTGTGTGGCTGGTCCCTCGGGGGAAGGGATGCCTCAGCATGGGTCTGCAGAGGCACCTCCTTTCTCCCATACCACACCTCCCCTCCACAACACATCTCTGGTCTCTTCTCTTTTTATAAAACAACAATGGCTGCTTTGGTGTTCCCCATGTCCTGTAAGCACTCTCTAACCCATGCTGTCTAAGTGCAATAAACTTAAGGGGCCCCAAGTTGGACTTCGGTGGAATGGCGCTTTTGTGGTAGAAATTGTTTAATCCCAACCCAGAGTTTCTACCCTGCCTTTGACCCTTTAGTTCTCTGATAAAAGACACACACAGCCTTTATGTTTACAATAGAGCAGCACAAGAGCTGGAAGCCACCTACCCTGTGTGCTATTAGAGCCCACTTTCCTATCGAGAACCCCGAGTTATTACTCACTACTTACTGTGTTTCATCCAGGCTGCTCTCAGCTCCAATTGACTGACCCTCAGGGCCATGATTTTATGCTCACCTAACCCATGGCGGCTTCCACCTTCCTTCACCTTCTTTCCCCATTATGGTTGTTTTCTAACCTTAAGCCCATGAAACCTAAACCCCGCCTATGTCTCTTCTGCCAAGCTATTGGCTGTTGGCATCTTTATTTAGTAATCAGAAATAACTTGGGGCAGGGTCACATAGCATCTACATGCAGACTCTCTGTTTCCAGGGCAACCAGTCCTGGAGACTCAATATTAGCATTAAAATATAAGCAGCATCAGGCCAACCTACTCCAGGCTTTGTATCTTCCCAGGAAGAACTGCAGACAACACCCCTAAATATGTTTCCTGAAGGCTTCTTCCCAAGCACTAGTCTCCCTGCACCAGTTGTCTTTTAACCCTGTGGCAACACCCATCTGTAGCTTCCTTCCGAGCACACACCAGCTGTCTCGGGTGTCTGTGTCTGGGAACTCTGGCTGGTATCTTAGAGCTCTGGTTAATGAGGTCTGTCGCCACCTAGTGGCCACCTGGGGTGAAAGGCGAACTCCATCCAGAAGAGAGGTGGATAGTGGCATTTTCTTGGGTCTGCTGAAGAAGGAGCATCACTCATAAAAGCACTAGGAGGCTCAGAAGACCCCTGATACAAGTGGGATTTGAAGCAGCATGAGGAAGAAGGTGAGGTTCATATTTGCAGGCTGACAAGCAATCAGCCATGAAAATACCCACCAAGCCATAGTGGTCTCTGGTTTCCCCTCGGTTTCTTTCCCTGGCCATGGGAAACTGCCCAGGAGCTGTTCCACCTGTGCCTTTTGTGTGTGACTGCCTGTCCTCTCAGCCTCCTGGCCAGGCCACTGCGGTTGGCCCATAGGTGGGCCTTCACACTTAGCTGGGAGCATTAGAGCTCCCCTTGGAGTTCTAGACACAGGGCTTGAAGAATGAAACCAGGGGAGTAGGGAGATGGCACTCTGCACAGTCATGAAGGCCTGAGTTTGGATCCCCAATAACTGTATGAAAGCCAGATACAGCAACCTGCTCCTGTAACCCTAGCACTGAGGACAGATATGGGGTCCCTAGGGTTTACTGCCAGCCAAGTTAGATAGTGAGCACAACATTCAGTGAGAGACCCTAACTCAGAAAGCAAGGTGGAGCATGATGGAGGAAGATCCCTGATGTCAGTATTTGTCCCCTATATGCACACACACACACACACACACACACACACACACACACACACACAACATATATACAAGGCACATACACACACAAACACGTACTAACATATACACAAGGCACATATACACACACACACATGCACACACATATGCACAAACATGCACATATACACACAAACATGCACACACAAACACACCCATAAACATGTACATATATGTACATGTTGTGACCTGGTCCAGGACTGCTGACCCTCTTTGTGGAAGAGACTAATGCTTGATGTGCTGAAGTCTGTTATCTGAAGATTCTCACTTTAAAAATACCTTTTAGTATTTTAAAAATCACTTTTAGTATTTCATTTTTATCATTTTGTGTTTATGTAGGTGGGTCTCTATGTAGGTGTGTACACTGGGTGAAGGTGCACATGGAGGCCAGGAGAGAGCACCAAATTCTCTGGGGTTGGAGTTAAGGTGAGGGTGAGCCTCTGGTGTGGATGCTGGGAACTGAACTTGCCAAGGTCTAGCTTTGGTGTGAGGAGGGTCCTGTGCAAGGCAGGAACGGGAGTGGCGCTGATTCAATGATGACTTGGAAGTTCCTCACCCTCCACAGCCTCATGACCACCTCCATTCCTTAGCCCTGAGGAGAACTGCATCTGTATATTATGAAGTGATTAGCTCTGTGTAATGGGGAAAGTATATTCCCCAGAAAGAAAGATTGAAAGTCACATAGAAAAGACAGCAGATCAGCTTCAGGGGAATAGTACAGGTGGGGATCAATGGCCTGGCAATGCTCCAGGGGCAGGAACTGTCACACACACACACACACACACACACACACACACACACAAATATACCACACACACACAGACACACACACACACACACACACACACACACACACACACACACACACACACACACATGCACACACACACACACACATGCACACACACCACACACACATGCACACACAGACACACACACGTACCACACACCACACACACAAACGTGCACCACATGCACACACACATACACACACATGCACCACATGCACACATACATACACACACATACCACACACACACATGCACACACACACACACACACACACACACACACACACACACACACCACAGTCATGCCGAACCTGGCATGAACTCAAGTCTTCTGCAGGAAGAAGATTCTCATATGTCCAAATTACATGTGTCTGAGACTAACCCTGAACCATAGGTGACATTTGTGCATAAGACATTTGTGCTGAAGGACCTATTGCCACTCTGTCAGGCTGTGAGCTAGTGAGACAAAGTGTTAGACTCCTCTGGATATTATTCTTTTCTCTGCTCCACACAACTTTGTGGTATGCTGTGATTCTAAATGGAGCTGAGGAGTCACTGTCTTGGGATCTGGGGCACTGGGATCTACTCCTGCACATGAAACCCTGAACTGTTAAGCCCTTGGCCTGTAAGAGTGCCAAGATGTTTAAACATGCTGGGAGGAATTCCTAAAACACAGCTACTGTAGGAAATTGTAACTGTTTATAAACACCACTTAGTGGTAAGGACTTCAGATGTCACTAGCCCTATTTAAGAAAAGCCAAAATAGTTTTTGTTGTTGTTATTGTTGTGTTCTGGGAGGATAAGAATGGTTTGTTTTTTAACATCACAGGAGTCTCACAGTGGGGTTTCAGCATTTGAAAGCAGAAGGGACACATCTTTCTTTGATGCAGTCAAGATGAAAGGCTTGCTGACAGCTACAAATGGACAGGAAGAATCCATGTGTTTATGCTGGGTCTTCCAGATCTGGAAGTGAGTAGGATCCCTCCTCAGCGGGTAGACCAGGATTCCATCTCTAGGACCTGACTAGACAGAGGGTCACTGGTTTCCCAAGTGACCCATACGTCACCCTCGGGAACACAGACAGATGACTTCAGTGTCGGTCACTAGGAGCCTGTCTATCCGTGTGAAGGAGAGCCACAGCGGGCACACTCCATTCACGACTTCACAGATCATAGTGTAAGCAAGTGTGCAGTGAAGCCACCAACTGGATCACTCCTTGGCTGCAAAGACAGGTTTATTTGGGGGAACTGGAGGATGTCATGACTACCTGTCGAAGGAAGAGAGAATAGCAGAAGGGGAGCCTTTCTGGTTTTAAAGAAACAGGTAGGGGCAGGAGGCAGCCTGCAAGTTGGAAGTTAGGATAGCCATGGGAGAGAAGACTCCAGGAGCTCGTGTGTGTTAGTGTTTCTTCTCGGGTGGAAGGGCATCCTGAGATATGGGAGCCCAGGAACAACACATCTCTGTGGTGGGACAGTGTTCTAAGGGAAGGGTGTTCTCAGACATGGGAACCCAGGAACCACAGCTTTGAGAGCATGTCTCCTCAGCAGAGGCATTGCAGCTCCCAGGGGATGGTGTCCCCCGCTGAGCTGAGGACCTCAGGAGCCTCAGCTCCACTCCTCTTGTTTCTTTTCTTCTTGGTTTCTGATAGGAGAGTCACACCAAGGAGGGAATCACGTGAAAGATTTACCAGAGGGTCCAGGGTGTGGAGGGATGAACCAGGGATTCTGACCCTGGAATTGGGCAGCAGGGGATTGGACAAGGGGCAGCACTTATATAGTATTTCTTAGGGAGTAGAGCTTTTCAAGGCAGAGATTTCCTGATCGAGGATTGGTGGGATTTCATATCTTGAGCTTGGGGAGCTCAGGGGTTGGTGGGTTTTGCTGTTCAGAGATTAGGTTTTTTGTTCAGAAATTGTGTGTGTGTGTGTGTGTGTGTGTGTGTGTGTGTGTGTGTGTGTGTGTGTGTGTGAGGTTCAGGTATTGTTGGGTTGGGTTTTCCTGCTTAGGAATTGGTGTTTTTTTTTTTTCTCACTCTCTTTTTCCTGCATTGGGATCATGGGTTAGGGTGGGAAGTCCTTCCGGGATACAGCAAGCTTTTGCTGAGGGTCCATCTCTGTGGGGCTGCTGGGGGTCGGGGTGGAGAGGAGGCGCTGCCACTGTGGACAGCTCCTAAGGGACAGCTCCTGCTGTGGTATTTCATAAAGGCTTTAGGCTGAGGCAGGAAAGGTGTTGCCACCGTGGACAGCTCCTGCAGCTACTGTGAAGGCTGCAGACTGAGGAGTCTATGGTGTGGCCATTTTGACAGGAGCCGCCATTTTGACAGGAGCCGCCATTTTGATATGAGCCGTCATTTTTATAGCTCCTGCCAGGGCATCTTACCACAGCCATGGGCTGGGGTGGGAATTGAGGGGTTGACCACTACCTTGAAGGCTTTTGTAGCCCACTGTTTAGGGACTACAGCTTGGGGGCTTTGATGTGTGTTTATAACTCCATGCTAATAGGGAACTAGATGTCCCATTGACACCTCAGAGTGCTTTGTTAACACATGTCAGTGGTATGGTCTGAAAGAGAACTGTTCCCAGAAGCTCAGGTATTTGAACACTTGGTCCCCAAGTTGGCACTGGCTGGGAGATAATGGAACCTTTTGAGGTACAGCCTTCATAGAGGAACTATATCACTGAGGGTAGAATTTGAAGTTTTATAACCTAGCCCTGCCTCCTGTATACAGGTAAAATATGATTGGCCAGCCTTGTACTCCTAATGCTTTGTCTTCCCGTCTTAGTGTACTGTGTCCTCTCTGGAACTGTAAGTAAAAAACAAACAAACAAACAAACAGCAAACAAAAAAACAAAAAACCAGAAACCAACAAAACAAAACAACATAAAAAAACCGTTTCTTCTCTAAGTTGCTTTGTGTCAGGGTACTTTTTTTTTTTTTATCATAACACCAGAACAGTTACTAATACAATCAGCATACACAGGTCTGGGAACGTTGTTGTAAAATATAAAAGAAAAGGGATGTCTTTTACTTCTAGATCTGGCACTGCAGTGCCCCAAGATATCTGCTAGATATCCTGCCAGAAGCACACATCCCAACTCCATGGAGGCCCAGTGTCTCTAGCAGCCGCACACTCTCTTACACTTAAATCTGCACAAGAAAGAACACACAACACAATAACCTCTGATCCAATTGATAAGATACAATTGCCCACCTAAACACACAAAGCCCTGTACACATCCATCCCTTAAGAACATTCATAACAACCTGTAAATACACAGAGGGGAATCTTAACGTCAGCCTCCATGTTCTCTCTGTGGCTTCTCTGCCGTCTCCTTCAGTCTCCTCCTTCTCCCTCCGCTTTTCTCTCGCCCATCCTTCCTTCTTGTCCAGGGCTTGTTCTATCCTGTTCCTGCCTCACCTGTATGATGACATCATCCCACATGGAGACCCAAAAGTGTGATCGACTGCTTTCATGGTCACTTCCAGGAAGCTTGTGCTTCCCTGTCTCTGGAACCTAAGTCTAGCAACGTGGAGATCCTGGGTCCTGGAGAAATGAGTTGGGTTCTACTGAGGTACAGAGCAGGGGTTCCATGGGACCCAAATGTGACTGCCATCTGGCCACTTTGGGCCTTTCCTGACAGTGTCCAGCAAGTAAAACAAGCAAGAGGTACCTTCATCATCTGTGGCTGTGAGCTCGCAGGGTCAGTGGACTACAGTCATTGCCATGTTCTTGAGGTGTAGCTGGGCCTCCCAAGATTGTCTGGGGATTTTCTACATGCTCTTGTGACAATGGTGACAATGGTGATGGGGCAGTCACAGCAATGGTGACTTGATGAAAGCAAGAGAAACGAAGCTTGGACTTTCAGAGTGGGAGGACTGTACCTGGACCATTGTGACACTGAGGGGCATCAGGGACATTTGGAAGGAGTGGTGAGGAGGGAGCAATCTGTTCCAACTCCAGCCCTAACCAGCTGCAGATGGCCGCCCACTGGTGGTTCACTTTGTCTATTGTCTTGATTGATTAAGACAATAAACTGGTTAAGCTGTTCCTAGAGGAGCGGTAAGGCACACCCATGGACGTGTCTGTGATGGTGCTTTGTTTTCCAGACAGAAAGTAGATCCTGAGAGCGCTGATCTAATGTGTGGATTTGTCCCTTGACTGATTCATAAATGTCATCGTTAGGAGGCAGGACTTAATCAGAGAAAGTAGTTCAGGGGTTGTGTCCTGGGGTTGTGTGTTATATGTTGCTATGGCCTCTTTCTGTATAATTTCTGTTGTGTGGACTTTTTCCTGAAGAGAAACAGGCTACACCCATCTACTTAACCCCAGGTAAGGAATCCACAACAGACTAAAGTTAATGGCTTCATTGAAATCTAACTTTGTGTTTTGGGTGCCCACCAGAGATGACTACTCAGACACAGTTTATAGGACCACATTCAGGTATTTGGGACCCAAGTGTAGCCCAAAGCATTTAGACTATGGAACTTTTAAAGGCGAAACCCACATCCTGAACCTCACTCAGCAGTTTTAGAGGGAGGTTTTGCATAAGCAGGCATTTTAACAGAAGCCAAGACAAGCAGTAAATTCGAGGGGGAGGAAGGTTTGCACAAGCAAGAGTTTAACGGATGCTAAGTAAGTTAGCCAGGACTCTTGACCTCAAGTTTCTAGAATAGAGTTGGGCAATTTTCTTCAGGATTCTTGAGACCTCAAGGAGATCAAATTCTAGTTAAACCTGAGATGGCCTCAGCAAGAACACAAGATGGGGGATGTCTTGCCCTGTCACAAATGAACCAATGAGTTTATTGGGGATTCCTACAATAGTATGGGGGAGGGGTTGCTTACTGGAGCAGCAATAACTCAGAGGCAGCTGTATAACTGAAAGCCCACAGTGCAATCGATGGATGAGTTAGGAAAGCTACAACCCTGGTGCTCTCTGCAGGGCAGCCTTTGACTCTCCAATCACAGATAGATTGCAGTGTGCAGATCTGTGATGCCCTCCCAGGAACCCATCTGGGCAGAGTACCCTCTCCAGCTATTGTCTACTGCTTCTAAAATCTTGGGGAGGGACTCCTGTGAAGTGCGCAAATTCCGGTCTTCCTAGTCATAAGAAGTTGGTTTAGTTTATTTACTTCCCAGTCTTATGAGCTTCCCACTTCCTTTGAGAAGGGAATGTTTTAATTTAGAGGAAATGACTGTATAGCATCTTGCTGTCCCTTTTCTCAACTTACTGCCACCACAACTTGAATGGTGCCACTCTGTCAGGCCCCTCCCCTCCACAGTGGACTAACACCTATAAAATCATGAGTCAAATTATATCCTTTGAGTTGTCCTGGCAATGAATGAAAGAAGCAAAGATTATATTTACTTATACCTGTCTGGGCTTGTCTGTAGGCCGTGGCCCACCATGACTTTGTAGGTGTAGTAATAGAACAGAGCTAATATGTAGCTGGGATGATCTAAGATGGGTTAGGGCAGACTCTGGCCCACAGTCTCTTGGCCTGAGCTCTGATTTCAGCAGAGGATGAGTAGCTTCTGTGTTTCATGGTGGGTCACTCAATGCTGACAGCAATTTGCTGCAAATCTGGGCTGCAGGTTCTTTGTTCTGTAGACTTCATCCAAGTCATACATGAGGAATGCTTAAACCAGTTGGTTTTGATTGGCAAATAAATGAGGCAGGACTTTTAGGATTCCTGGGTAAGGGACAGAGATAGAGATAGAGATAGGGCTAGGAAGGGAGGGGGCAGGGATAGTTGCTGTACTGGGAAAGGAGTAGTTGCCATGCCTGAGAAGGCAGGACAAAGAGACAGCCGGGGAAGAGGAGCCCCAGGGGCTCCTGACTGGATCTTTGGCAACAACAATGAAATATAGATTTTAGTAAGTAATAACTCAAGAATATCGGAGGGGAGGGGAGGTATTAACCACATAGAGGTTTGGATTAAAATATAGGCTCTCTCTCTCTCTCTCTCTCTCTCTCTCTCTCTGTGTGTGTGTGTCTCTGTCTCTGTCTCTCTGTCTCTGTCTGTCTGTCTGCCTGTCTGTGTGTGTGTGTGTGTGTGTGTGTGTGTGTGTGTGTGTGTGTGTGTGTGTGCGTGTGTAGCTTTCATTTGGGAACCCAGAACACTAGGGTGGGTAGTGAGGAATGCAAAATAAATCCTGTCTTCCGTGCATTGCTTTTGACCATGATGTTACAGAAAAAAAAAAGCAACCAATAAATTCATTAAGTATGATGACTATTTGTCATCCAAGAGGCACACCCCTAGGCCTGGGTTTGAGGATATTTACAGAGAGGACTAGCTGAGGTGGGAAGCCTACACTAAGCATAGATGGCACCTTCCAGCCAGCAGCAGAGGATGCTGTAACCCAGAGAGAATGTCACGAGGAGACTGCAAGGCAGAGATCCAGGCATCAGCACCCTGCAGAGAAACACGTCTCCCAGGCATCTCCAGATGTTGGTAACCACAGACCTTCCTTGTGGTGTAGCATCTATTTTTCTAGTCTCTGTCTGCCAGAGCCTGGCCTTTCTTTCTGGTATCTCCCCACATGGTCTTTCCTTCCTGTGCCTCTGAGGCTTACTCTGTTAACCTTGTCTGAACCCGATAGTGAGGAGTGGTTCCATTTCTAAATAAGGAGACATCCACAGGTACTGGAGGTTAAGACTCAGGCACATCTGTTTTGAGGAGTTGTGTTTCATCCACAATAGCTTGCTTGATACATGTTCCTATCTGAAGCCAAAGCAAATTCAATTCTCCTCCCCAGAAACAAGAAGAGTCAATTCAATTCTCCTCCCCAGAAACAAGAAGAGTCCCTCTGAAGCTAGCAAAAACATCTGGGGAGTTTTGTTTCCTCAGCAACTAGCAGCTCTGGTGCCAGTACCTATGGCCATAAAAGGACGCCACGCTTGTTTCTCAGCATGCATACCTGTGCTGTGGCAGTCATCAAGTAATGCCTGAGGCAAGATTCATCAGTAAAAATAGAACAGAATAAGCTAGACTAGGAGCTTCTCTCTCCTTTGTTTTCAAAAAGCATTTTGCCTTTGAAAATTTGAGATTATTCGCACGGCCCACTCTCGTCTGACTCTTTGCCAATTGTTCGTGTATGGACCATGTGACTCTCGGGAAAACTATCTGGTGGTATGGGGAACTCTTGGCATAGGTTGAGGGCCCAGTCGAAGTCCTCAAATGTAGTACAGTCTTCTGGAAGATCTGAAACAAAACAGCATGGTTGCTTGAACCTTTTCCTGGGGAGACACAACCCCAAAACCTCTTCCAAGGCACTAGTGATAAACCAGGCGTGAGCGCGCCAAGGTCCAACTGAGGGAGTCAATTTATAGAGCATGGGTGGAGGGTTATCTACATACAGGGTGACCCCAAAGAGCCTCCCAACCTGAAAGTTCCATCCAGCAGGGATGATTGCTTCTTGTTCTTTTTTTTTTTTTTTTTTTCAGAGCTGGGGACCGAACCCAGGGCCTTTCGCTTCCTAGGCAAGCGCTCTCCCACTGAGCTAAATCCCCAACCCCGGGATGATTGCTTCTTAACAGCTGCCTAGGTAAGGAGCAACATCACTTAACCATCCCCAGTCAGAATATTTGAGCAGCTGCTGAGATCACAAGACCACATATGATTAAGGCAGAATCCTGAACAAGTGTGTGTGTGTGTGTGTGTTGCAAGAGGTAATGGTTGAGATCTCAAGTCAGCTTCCGATGACCCTCTCCACCTCACCCTGTGGCGAATGTCAATAGGTCCTGCTAGCCGTCACAGCCACTGCTGATGAACAAAACCTGTTATGTTCACAGGACACCATTCTGCAACACTCATGGATGCTCGTCAACTGGTCAGGTGGTCCCGACGGGCTGCTTGATGCCAGGAGGACAGTTGGGTCTTATAGACTCAGGTACAGATCTGGGAACTCACTGGCCCAGTGCTATGGTTCTATTGTGGTCTTTCACCCAAGAGCCTGTATTTAGAGGTGTGGAGGCATGTGGGATACTCGGAGGACCTGGAGGAAGTCATTTAGGCAACGTGCTATCAAGTGGGGTTGTCTATCTGGCATCTGGTTTTGAGGTCTTTCACACGTATTGGACTTCAAGCATTTATGAAGCCAAACCGGGGCCCCTAACCTTGCCGTGGTTTGCATGTGAAACCCCTACCCAAAGGACTAATGTATTAAAGGTTTGGCCATCAGCCTGTGCATGTATTGGGAGGTGATGGGAAAGAAGATAGGCCACTGGGGCCATTCCCTTGAGAGGGATACTGAGACCACAGCACCTCTTCTTTCTTTCCTTCCCAGCTGCCCTTTGGTGAACAGGTCAACCCTATCTCCTACATTCTCCCAGCCTCAGCATAGGTCTGAAGCCATGGGAGCCAAGTGACCATGGACTGAAACCTCTAGACAAAACCAAACAGCTCCTCCCTTCAAGTTGATTTCCTCAAGTGCTTAATCTCATGGATAAGAAGATAATACAAACCTCCATGGATAAGAAGATAACACAAACCTCCACGGATAAGATGATAACCCAAGCCTCCAGAACTGTGAGAGACCTCTATAGGCTCTGAGTTTTTTCAAAACCTACTTTAATAAGGGCTTTTAAATACTCTAACCTCCCTCCTAGTCCACCACCCACAAGAGGTAGGGGAAGGAAAGGTTAATAGGGCAAAGGTGGATGTGGACCAGTTTAGAAATAGTTCTTTGGGGGGTGGGTTACCATCTTTGTTGTCAGGAGGTCAGCAGTTCAGTTCACACAAATCAGCAGCAGCAGCTCGATCCAGAAGAAACTGCGAGGCCCTGCCAATCAGCCTGAGTCTACAGAGAAATGGCAGAAGCTGCCTGGATACCATGAGACGTTCTTTGGTGCATTTCTCGCTATGAAGTCACCTACAAACGATGATCAGCTAAGAAGGCAAGGTGAACCAATGCTGCATCATTGTCAGTGAAGACCAGAGTCAGCAGAGCCCAATGGAAACCAGCGGAGTGGCAAGGCCAACCAATGTCACACACTATTGTCCACTGTCTGTTGGGTTATACTCATATCCTTCCCAAATATCCACTCTAGCAAAACATCACATGGCCCTTTTCCAGGCGGCTTCCAGAAAAACGGAAAACCACGTCTGTTCTCAGCAAAACACCCTCCATGTGTCTGCTTCAGCAAAAGCATCCTCTCGAAAGACAGCTTCCAGAAAACCATCACGTGACACAACCGAGTCTCCAAAGAAACTAGAAATTTCCACTTCAGAACTCCTTTCTCTATAAGCTTAGCCGCCTCAAGAATTTTTTACGGTGGTAATGATAACAACAGAGAGAGAAGTAGGGGGGGGGAGAGGGAGGGAGAGAGGGAGAGAACATCTGTAGGATGTTGTTAACAGCTGCACCATCTTCTCACAGGTAAGGCAATGGAACTCACAGTTCTTCAGACTTCCGCCACTGGCGGGGGTTGGGTAGGTTCTAAGTCCTCTGCCCCTCAGTCTAGACTCTGACTCTTGATAGAGCATCATGGGTGTGAATATAGTAGATGAGGTCATAAGTGTCCCCGACAAGGCACACGCCCTCCGGTCCCCTTTCCCTTTGCTTATGAATATGGCACCACCACAGGACAGATGATCAAGTACTGTGGGTGTCGATGTAGTAGGTGAGATCACGAAGGGCTCCCACCGAGTCATATCCTCCCTTCTCCTTCCAGTGAGATTGCTTGTGAACATGGCGGCACCACAGGACAGAAGAGGGATTGCTCCCTTCTACGCGTTTCAGAAAGCAGAGTTTCTTTCTGCTTGGCAGCAGAAGAGGAAGCCAGATACAAACACAGGAGTGGTGCTTTCATGATTGTTCTGTGGCTTTGAAGATGGAGGGTAGAGACAAACACAGCCTGGGACCCCAGAAGCTTCCAAAAATAGGGATCTTGTTGTGGTTTGCCCTGGAGTTATCTGTATTTTGATGCTAATTCCACTGCCCCAAGGACAGCTGCCCAGTCACACACTCAGGACTCAGGTGACTTCACCAGAACCTTCTCCCCACTGAATTTGTAAAGTACAGGTGAGGGGCAGGTACAGGATAGAAGGAGGCCTGTCATTGGAGGAGAAGGAAGGATGGGCGGGAGAGAAGTTTGAAGGAAGGGGAGGAGACTGGGATGGTTAGGAGGAGATAGAAGAGGAGAGGGAGAAGCCGTGGCAGGACAATGGAGGCTGACGTTAAGATCCCACTCTGTGTACTTACAGGTTTTTATTAATGTTCTTAAGGGATGGATGATACCAGGCTTGGTATGTTTAGGTGGGCAATTACATCTTATCAATTGGGTCAAAGATTATTGTGTTGTGTGTTCTTTTATGTGACAGTTTGAGTGTAGGAAAGTATGTGGTGGCAGGAGACACTGGGCCGCCGTGGAGTTGGGATGTGTTTCCGCCAAGATATCTAGCAGATATCTTGGGGCACTGTGGTGCAGATCTAGTGGGATAAAAGACAACCAATAATTTTTTTAAATTTTTTTATATTTTTACAAAAACAGGACCTTATGGGACTCTGAGCAGAGAACCAAGCTACATCAGACGGGGCTTCTTCCCCTGGAACTTCAAGGCACCTACTGAGCGCTTTGCAGCCTGGTGCAGCCCGTCACTGACTGAGAGCCTCCTCAGCCTGCCACAGCCTGGCACTGACTGAGCACCTCCACGGCCTGGTGCAGTCTGGCACAGACAAAGCACCTCTGCAGTCTACCACATCTGTGGGCGTTTATTACTTGGCAACAGAGAACAGATAGGGTATCAGATATCACCATGAAAGCCCAGAAGCTTCCATTTTTATGGATCTCAGAAGGAATAGCCCTGTTAACCCAGTTGCCTTGCTGTGATGAGGCTCTTGCAATCTTATGGAAGGGTCTACACGGACAGGAACCACCGCCATCAGCCAAGCCAACTGTGGCGCTTTGAATGAGAATGACCCCCATTGGCTCATATATTTGAATGTTTGGGTTTCCGTTTGTGGAACTGATTGGGAGGAATTAGGAGGTATGGCCTTGTTGGAGGAGGTGTGTCATTGGGTGTAGGCTTTGAGTTTCAAAAGCCCATGCCAAACTCAGGCTCTTTCTCTCTGCTCGCAACTTAATGGATCAGACCTGAGCTCGCAGCCACTGCTCTGGCACCAGGCCTGCCTGCCTGCCACTGTGCTGCCTGCCGTGATGGTCTTGGACTAACCCTCTGAAATGATCTGCAAGGCCCTAATGAAGTGCTTCCTTTGTAAACTGCCTCGTTAGTGGTCTCTTCACAGCAATAGAAGTAACTAAGGCACTGACTGTTCAGCTCTGTGGATGAGCCTCCTTACAAACGGCCCCATCTGACACAGAAGGACATCCGCGACTGTCACATGGTTGTTTTTGTTTGCCAACTTGGGAGAATTTAGAATCACTCTGAAGCACTCTCTCCCACGCATCTATAAAATCCTTTCAAGAAAGTAACTGATGGGGAAGACCCACCCTACAGGGAGGCACCACCAATAGGCAACCCAGAGACAAAGCAGCCAATGAGAGAGCAGTGTGGGTGTAATTGAGTTTCCTCTTGAACTTGCTGCTGACCTTTGCTGCTGCCAAGAGTCTCTGTCTGGCCTTTCAACTGAACTGAAAGTCAGACAGAGACTCTCCAGGGAGTTCCAGGCCTTCATTGCTAGATGGGGACTGCTGAGACCAGCTTCCTGGACTGAGCAGCAATGGGGTTCTCAGCTCCTCAGGGCTCAGTTGGCCATCGCCAGACTACCCAACTCCTATTGTGTACTCCGTTTCCATAAAGGCCCAGATGTATGTATGCGTTCTGTCGGTCTGCTCCTCTAGAGAGCTCTGCTTGATGTACCTTCCTAGGCTACAGAATATCAGACTGTTCTTTTCTGAAGCCACTATAATTCATGGTGGTGGAGTAGACTGCTTTTTCGGCCGTTTGCCACCTACGATGCTGATTATGCCTCTGGTGACACGATTGATGTGGAAGGTGGTACATTCATCAGAGACCAAGCTTCCTGAGAGAAGATGCGGCTTTTGCAACCCCAAAGCCACATCGCCCTGGCCCACTGTCCTCCCAGGTGTAGGCAGACGGCCTTTTGCCATCTCTTGGCTACAGGAGGATTTATGAGCCTGGTACGTACGTATGCCACACTCGGAAAAAAAAATGCTAGTAGTTCTGTCAAGGGTGCAATGGGATGAACGATCTCAGACCACTCGGGTGGGTCTGAAACTGGGCATGGTGCCGGCAACTAGTTGAACTCTATCGTCCATTTTAAAGCAATCACCGTTTGACATATGATTCTTATTAAAACAGCCCAATGCAAAATAAGAGAAAAACAAGGCCCCTTCCCCCCGTGCGTATATATAATCTCCATATTATTTGCACTTTTGGGAAACTGGAGCCGGCATGAGGCTGAGTCAGATGTGTGCTTCTATAGTTGCCGCGATATATTATAATGGTACTGTGATCATAATGTAACCTATTATTACAGAGCCATTAAAATCGTGTTTGTGAGTGGCTTTTAATGAAATGGAACCACGGTTTTAATAGAGTCTTAAATTCAAAAGGCTATAAAATTGCATACTCTGCTACTATATTCTATACAATATATAGAAATGTATAGTTGTTGAATTAGAGATTTCTAATAGTTAAGATGTAGGCACGATTGAATGCTTTAGAATAAATGGCTTTTTAAGTAACATCAGTACATCTATAAAACATAATGCTGCTTAGCCACTTAGAAGAATAATGCAGAAGTTTATGTATAACCGGCGGCTATGTGGGTATGGTAACAGCCCAGGACTGCTGGTGGGAGGCAGCACAAATGTCGAGCCATAAGACAGGTTGGACAGTGTCTTCTGGACCATTTCCTATTACTGCAAACATCTCCAGTGATTCACAGAAAAAAATAATCCACTTTAGTGCTGTGGCTGTGGCTCGGTGGGTGGAGTGCACACCTAGCATGCATGAAGCTTGTGTTGAAACTACATAAAAGCTGGGAGGTCCTGAGTTCAAATCCCAGCAACCACATGGTGGCTCGAACCCATCTGTCATGGGATCTGATGCCCTCTTCTGGTGTGTCTGAAGACAGTGACAGTGTACTCACATACAATACATAAATCTTAAAAAAAAAACAAAAACAGCTGGGTGGGGAGATATATAGGATGAAGGTCGGAGGTTCAAGGTCAACCTGGGCTAGCCTGGGTTACCATATGAGACCTTGTCTAAGAAAGCCAAAACAGTAATAATCATGCTAATAAGATTCACATTTCAGAGTAGTTTGGGTTCACAGTCAAAGTGAGCAGAGGACTCTGAGAGTGTGTATCCATCTTGGTCCCTGTGACCAGTGGGTCTGCACCAACTCTTGTTTGTCGGGAACCATCACAGGACAAGCTAATAGCTCTCAGGTGACCTTCCTGAGATGACTGCCTTAGATGAACTCTGATAGGCAAGGCCCAGGAGAAAATCATTTTAGGAAAGATTCCTGTCACTAATATGCTTTTCCTGTTATTATTAAACATATATGACAAACACTAGATCTACGAAGATGCACTGTCTTGTGATTTTACATAGACAAATAGATGATTTCTTAAGTCTTAATGATGATTCTATAAGAATTTCTAAAATTATATCAGTTAAGCTCTTGTATAGTGGGACTGCTCTTAGGTCCTTTCTGATAGTCAAACTACAATGAGAACTCTGCCAGTCACCCCTGTGTCACCAGTTAATTGCTCTTAGATGGTAACCAGACTTTCTACTACTCAGAACACATTCCAAGAGGTTGTAAAACTATTAACCAAAGGTCAGAAAAGGGGAGCTAACAATTTATTATAGGTGCTAGGACAGAAGATAAAATATTGACTGGGTTTATCTATAGAAAACTTCATTAATAACTTAGTTATGGTTTTTTTTTATTCCTTTTTTTTTCTTTTTTTTAATTATTATTAACTTGAGTATTTCTTATATACATTTCGAGTGTTATTCCCTTTCCTGGTTTCCGGTCAAACATCCCCCTCCCCCCTCCCTTTCCTTATGGGTGTTCCCCTCCCAACCCTCCCCCCATTGCTGCCCTCTCCCCAACAGTCTAGTTCACTAGGGGTTCAGTCTTAGCAGGACCCAGGGCTTCCCCTTCCACTGGTGCTCTTACTAGGATATTCATTGCAACCTACGAGGTCAGAGTCCAGGGTCAGTCCATGTATAGTCTTTGGGTAGTGGCTTAGTCCCTGGAAGCTCTGGTTGGTTGGCATTGCTGTACATATGGGGTCTCGAGCTCCTTCAAGCTCTTCCAGTTCTTTCTCTGATTCCTTCAACAGGGGTCCTGTTCTCAGTTCAGTGGTTTCCTGCTGGCATACGCCTCTGTATTTGCTGTATTCTGGCTGTGTCTCTCAGGAGCGATCTGCATTATGGTTTTAAACCTTCAGTGAACCTGTAGAGCTGAGACAGGTGATGGATGTTTAGCCAGATAATTAGTCCTAATGGATATGCAAGCAAGCATTCTCTGGTGTAAACTTCTATTTCGATTTATCACTTGATTTTATGTGCGAACTTGTGATGAACTTTTTGACACGTGGTCATGTATTCTGAAAAGTGTATAAGTGCTGAGGACAAAAGAGAAGAGTAACAACTGAACTCAAGAAGAACTTAGTATAGGAATAGCATTGGGAGAAAAAGCATCGAGAGAAAGAGCATTGTTGGGACATGAGAGCAGGAAGAGAGAGCAAGGTTAGAAGGAGAATGCAGAGTGGAATAACTGTAGGTAACATAAAACACTAAGAGAGCAATGTGCAGAATACAGAGGGGAAGAGGAAAAAGAAAAAGCCTTAGAGAGCAGAAGGAGCAGGCAGACTTCTCCCTACCATGGGACAGAACAGGGCCTTTCTTAATAACGAGGCAGGCTTAGTCTTACTAAAGAGAACAAAGCTTTATTCTTACAGACTTGGGTTTAATTCACTTAGCATTGAAAGGGTAGAAGATTTTTCTTTCGCTGTGCAGTAAAGATCGGAGCTCATTTTTTCCACCCAGAATGAGTGAGTTCTTTCTGTGCCAGTGCACAGTGGTCTTTTTCTCTGTATGCATATGCAAGTAGGCATGTGTGTGTGTGTGTGTGTGTGTGTGTGTGTGTGTGTGTGTGTGTGTGTGTGTGTGCTGAGCCCAATGGATATGTATTAATGGCTATGGGTGATTCTGTATATGAATTTATGTGAATTAATACATATTTGCTTAAGTAAAAGTTTTTCCATCTGCGAGAGTGTTATTCTCTTCTCCTGGTTCAATAGAAGTTTATTACTCCAAACGTCCCCCTAGCCTGACAAGCAGGAGGCATCTGGACAAAAGGGAAAAGGCTCTAGGATTAATCTTTTACTTAATCTTCTGTTGTTTTAGGAAGAGGTGTTAAGTGCCAGAGACTGCAGTTTCTGGCCTCAGAGGAACACAGAAGGCAGGTCAGCTACAATAGCAAAGTAACTTGGACTTAGATAAGTAAGCTTTTTATTATACAGCAACCCTAAATACCTTGTAAGAAAAAGTCTGGCCCTCTGCTGATGCTCTTCTCCCTCGACTGCCTCAAGAAGAACCAACAAGAAGGAAGACCCCGCTGGGGCTGGCCCCTGGCACTTGCTCTCGCCCGGGTTTTACATAGGGTTCATTCTGGCGGTGGGGCACTTTGCGTTTGGGCAAACACCTGTATTGTGACACACCCTCGCATGGAGCAGGAAGCCCTAGTTTTCACATGCGCGTGTGCCTGAGCTTTCCCGAGTCTCATCTTTCCCCGGCTTCTGCCAACCACTGAGTTTCCTATTAACGTTATAACACTAACTGCATTTTCCCCAGAGTTGACCCTGAATCAAAAAAAAAAACAAAAAAACCCAAACAAAACAAAACAAAACAAAAAAAAAACCACTCCATGTACCTTCCTCTCGGATTCACTTCTTACAGTGTTCGTTTGCTTACACGGATAAAAACTGTAAGCAAGCTGGGAGTGGCGAGTGTTAGGACCCTATGACGTCAGCGCATAGAGGAGCCGGAAGAAAGGGCCGAAGCTGGAACTTATTCCACATGCTGCCTTTAGAGGGCAGAATATGCTTAATCATGAAGAATTACTCATTAGGGCCTGGCCGGGTGCAGATGTGTTATCCCAGTTACTCAGCTGGCTGAGGCAGGCTGAATCCAAGTCCAAGGCCTGGCCTGGACTACAGGGTGAGTTTAAGGAGTCTGGGCAACTTGGAATTTATTTCAAAATAAAAGTAAAGGTGAGAGTGGCATCAGATACCCTTTTGGACTAAATGTGAGCTGCCAGCTACTGAACCTGGGTCCCTGGGTCCTCTAGAAGATCAGCCAGTGCTAACTGTTAAGCCAGCTCTTCAGCTCCGGGAGTACAATATATTAAAGAATTAGAAACTGTTTACTAAGCTGCTACACCTTTACATTTTAAAGCGGACCTATGCTGGGCTGTCCACAGTGCTTGTCACAGCGTGGCGGTCTCAGCCATATTCTGTTTTACAAATTTCCTCCTTTTTGGGCCAGTGATATGACTCGGGGGTGGGGAGGTAAAAGGCTTCTGCTAAACCCAAGAGCTTGAGTTAGAACCCACTTGGTAGAAGCAGAGAGGTAACCTCTACAAATTGTCCTCTGACCTATATCCACATAGACAGACACATATACACACGTACACACACACAATGAATATTAAAAAAAACCTCCTTTTTGCTGTCCTGTACTTTCTTATTTTCTGTAACAAATGTGAATCATCTTTTTAATAAGAAAAATAATTAAAGCTTCTCATTAAAATTTCATAAAGCTTATTTATGTGGGATGGCGAGAGTATAGAGGCTTCTCAGTTTCTCCTTTGTGTGACATTGAACCCAACATAAAATTGCTATTTCTGGGGCTGGAGAGATAGCTCAGTGGTTAAGAGCACTTGTTGCTCTTGTAGCGTAACCTGGGTTTGGTTCCTAGCATTCTCAAGGCAGTTTACAACCACCCATAATTCCAGTCCCTGGGATCCGCCACCATCGTCTGGCCTCTGTAGGTGCTGCAGGCATGTAGTACACACATGTCTTAGTTAGGGTTTTACTACTGTGAACAGACACCATGACCAAGGCAACTCTCATAAGCACAACCTTTAATTGGGGCTGGCTTACAGGTTCAGAGGTTCAGTCCATTGTCATCAAGGTGGGAACATGGCAGCCTCCAGGCAGGCATGTTGAAGGAAGAGCTGAGAGTTCTACATCTTCATTTGAAGGCTGCTAGCAGAATACTGACGTCTAGGCAGCTAGGATAAGGGTCTTAAAGCCCACACCCACAGCGACACACCCACTCCAACAAGACCACACCCACTCTAACAAGACCACACCCACTCCAACAAGGCCACGCCTCCTAATAGTGCCACTCCCTGGGCCAAGCATATACAAACCATCACAATGTACAAACACGTATGCAAACCTTCATACATGTAAAATAAAATATAAACTTTAAAAAAGCAGTATTTCTGGAGGCAGGATAGAATTGAATATTGGCTCACTTATTTCGTATTTTTAAAAAAATATCTCCAGTGGTTATATAAATAAATTCCTCGGGGCGGGGAGTGATAAAATGATGGCTGTCTTGAGAGCCTAGAGTGTAACACACATTGAAGATTTTACTTAATGCTTCAGTTAATGAGGGAGCCACCATGATGCTGAAGCAGAATCCTTGGAGAGCTCAAAAAGAAATGCTTGTCACACCATCATAGGCACAGTCAGTGTCCCACATCTGAGGGATGCGAGAGTGGTTTCTAAGAACTCAGACACCTCTATGGTCCTCTCCCAATCCCAAGATTTTTCACCGCTTTCTCCCTGTGCCTTCGCATAGCTGAATATAGAAACCAAGTCTGTCCAGACCATCTGGGACCTTCTGTGGACACATCTACGATTGCCCCAGCTATGCCTCTGCATTCAGGACCTCCTGACCTCTTTAGGTGTCACAGAATCCTCAGGCTCCTGTCATTGCAGGACACCCGATGCATATTTTTCTCCCTGCCCAGGACTGGCTGGCCGTTCCCTCAGTCCAGCTTCCTTCCCCTGACCACCTGGCACATCCACACCTATCTGAGGCCAGTCCTAGTTTCCTGGGGCTTCCCAGTCCACCCCTCCACTTTCCTTCAAAGCCTCCCCACCATCTGAATTGCCTCATGAATATGTGTTATGCAGATTTGAACTTTGTGGATTTAAAATAGCAAGGGGCCAAAAATATCACGAAAGTTTCTCTCTGTGCTCAAACTCCGAAGTGATGCCGATCCTTCAGACACGTGCGATGCCTCAGGACAGCAGACCTCAGACACATTTGTCAAGACCCCTAGGGAATGTTTTCTGGAATGGGGGCATCTCTGAGAGACATGGTCACATGGGGGTTGGAAGGAGTGAGGGTCATAGTGCACACTTGGTCTTCTAGGGGCTGGAGAGGGGACCTGTATCCAGGCTGAGAAGTGTGCAAGCCTTGATCAGTCCTCTGGAGGCTGGTGAGGAGCCTGCAGGCAGGAGTTCCATCGTTTCTTAGTTCTCAGACAAATGCTCTGTAGGAAAACGGGATCCACAGACAAAAAGATCTCTGTCTAGCTGCAAAGGGAGTAAGGGACAGTTTATCCTGAGACAAATGTGCCTGACGCCAACCAGGGAAACCAGATTCAGTTTTCTCGGAATGACGGGTTTCGTGGCGGAAGTGGCTACCTGAACTCTTAACCACAGAACAAAGGACAGTCATGAATGAGACGAGTTGGTGGGGATGTCCCGTAGGTGTGCTACTGCGACACTGAAAAGTCTGTGTTATAGGTTGCAGGCCCTATCTGACAACATTCTTAGGTTTAGTTTGGTGGGAGCAATGGTCAGCTAAGTTAATAATACAACGGTTTTAATCGATAAGTCGAGAGGATGTTACAGACACAGAGATGGGTGATAAACGGCTATGAAGGTGGCTAAAGGTAGCCCAAGATAAGTTTGTGCTTGATCTACAACATTCCAACTCCCCACAATCAGGGATCTCTACTCTGCCAATCAACCTGCAGTTTCCAGACTTTCTCTAGGAACTTCAGCTCACGCTCCTACAGGCTGTCAAAGGGCTGTCCTGTTCGTTTGTGAGGGAACCGGTTTCACCAGGACTAGAGGCTAGAGGCAGGTGGATGGCCAGGCCAAGGTATTTTGGCACAGTCTTTGGGGCTGACTGAGCCTCTCAGACTCATGCGAAGGACGATTGAACCAGGATATGGGCAAACTTGACCCCAAAGGACTGGAAAAAGCTCCGAGGAGGAAGAGTGGAGGCCCCGCCTCTGTTTCTTAGCCTGGCCTGGACTTCCTGTATTTGGCCTGGCTAATGGTTAAGAAGGAAAGTTGCTGCAGCTAGGGGCGCTTACACCTGTCTGTTCCTCCAGGTTTATAGCCTGGGCACTGACTGGATAGGGCCACTTGGCAAGGGACTTCCTGTTACCGGGTGGGGAGTGTCCTGTCAGAAGTGTTCCTGTGTTTCTATAGAGAGCAGCCAGAAGCCAGGAAGCCCCGTGTGAATGAGATACAGAGATTTACCTGCCTGAGGTAAGGGAGGCAACGCCAGTGTGAGGCTCCCCTGTAAGGGGTGTTCGTTCGGCGGGTTTCTCCTTGGGCCTCTTAGGGTGCTTGGTAGGCCATTGGTGGGGCTCCCTACAAAAATACAGTGTTTGCCTTTCAGCTTCCACTGGGTTAAAAATTAAACAGGAAGGGTGCTCTCAGGGTTCAAAATAGTCCCAGTAATTCGTCAGTGAGTGTCCCTCTTGTACAGAGCTGTTCTGGAGATACGCTAGGGCTCTACCGGGATTCAGAGGAGGGTCTCAGGGTCCGGAAGCTAGGAAAGCCGTCTCCTCATTTCTTAGACAAACTTGTAAATGCCCTCTCCCCTGAGGAGAAGCTTCACGGGCACCAGGGTGTTCCGTTGCCACTGGAGATTCTGAGAGGGCAGATTACAAGAGAAGGCCTGTCCGAGTGAGGAGGCAGGTCCTGGTCAGTGAGGAGTCAGGATTCTAGTGAGGGAGAAGACCCCAGTGAAGACGGGCACCATGGTGGCGAGGAAACAGTTCTGAAGGCAGGTGCGCGGATTCCAAGGTGTAGCAGAAGTGCTGGGATTGAAGGAAGACCCCGGCTCAGAGGTACTCCAGCCAAGCCTACTGGTCCCTGCTCTGACCCTTTGGAAGTTTCCGTACAAAGTATTTTCAGCAACTCAGAAAGGAGGAGTGAGTTATGAGACAGCAAATTCATGGTCTCTCTGTCAAGCTACTGGGGAGACATGTCAGGTTTTCTGAGCGTGTTTTTCGCCCCCCTCTTGTCAGGCCAGTGAGGAGTGGGTAGGAGGTTAGCAAAACTTAATAAGACTTATATTTTTGGAAAGATGGCAGTTTCTCAACTAAAAGTAGGTTATTCAAAGCTTTCCTCAGCAAAATCAGTGAGAAGTCGAGTCTCAACTTTGGATCAACCCCCTACAGAGGTATTGTTACCTAAGGATTTCTGACCTAGGTTCCTATTAAAGTCACATGTGTGACTTTTGGCTACACTGTAACTGTCCCCCCCTTTTGACATTGTCAATCGCTCCTCACACTCTCAAAAGCTGTATCCACATATATCACTTTCTGTCGCAGTGCTCACACTGCTGGCTCCTGGATTCTGCATCAGGCCTGGGACAACTGTGGGACTGCTGGGATAGCTGGTCTCTGAGACAGAGTGATGTGAAGGTGTCAGGCAGAAAGCTCCCGAGGGGATTTCTTCCTGAGTTAAAGAATGTGCCCTTAATGCTGTAGCTGTTCCAGATCATCTATCCGTGCTTGAGGTGTTTCCTCATGACCTGTGCCCTTGTGACCTTTGCCCGTCCCTCACTGTAGTTTCGGTAATGGTGAGTGGCTGTTAGTAAAATAGGCATCATTCAGGCTGGGAATAGTAGTAGCACATGCCTGTAATCTCAGTACTTGGGAGACGTGGGCAGGATGAGGAACTGCCCTGACCCATGGTGTCCTTGGGTCTAGCCTGGGCTACAAAGATCTTATTATTTTTTTTTTTAAAACTGAAACAAAATAACCAAAACAAAACCAATAACAAATTGAGTGCAACTTTCACAACTGGGCAGCTCAATTTCCTCCCCTTTCCAGCCGACCCAGGCATTCCAGGTGACTGATGGAGCAATTTTCTTGCAAACCTGTGTTAATTGAGCTTGAAAATTAGCAAATGATTTATCTGCCACTTTGCGAGACTGGATCTGGGCTCAGGGTTCAGTCTCAGAAGGGTGCAACTTCAGCTGCATCTTGACTGCCAGGAGACCCCACGGGGGTGCACTCCCCAGTTCCGTTGAGTGCTTCAGGCCCACAGTGGGACAGTACCCTCAAGTAGGGATGTGGATAGTTAGTGTTCAAGGTGCATGGAAAGGTTTGGAAGGCATCAGAGAGACGAAGGGTGAAGACCCACTCTCTTTCCTTCTCCTGAACTGGGGTACCTGGGAATAAGTGTAGGTATAAAGGTGAGTCCTAGGCTTGAGCACCACTAGGCTCAAGGTCAGGCTATATCCTTCAGGGATTGTCTGAGGTGAGCTGGCCCAGAGTTCCTGGAGGTCTACATAAACACAGCATCATGCACAGTTTTCCACCCAGTGTTTCTGTGATGGGACCCAAAATGCAAACTCTGAGAGAGCACTGCTCTGCCTAGGACGCACTGCCCCAGAAGTATCCAGAGTGTCTGAGCTGCAGCGTAGATCCTCTTGGTTCTAAACATCACCTGCTCCCTTCTTGTAGGTAAGGAAGATCATGCTGAGATGGAGGGCAGCTGGAGAGATGTCCTGGCTGTGCTGGTCATCCTGGCTCAGCTGACAGGTAAGTATAGTAGGTGGGTAGGCTGTTTACAAACTTCAAAAGCAAGGTAGGAGACAGGATGAGCAGATGGTGCAGCAGGACAGGCTAAAGGTGGGCCTCCTCAGGCACTTCCTCCAGGTGGTCCTCCTCAGGTACTTCCTCCATGTGGTCCTCCTCAGGCATTCCCTCCAGTAATCCTCCTCAGGCACTCCCTTCAGGTGGTCCTCCTCAGGCATTCCCTCCAGTAATCCTCCTCAGGCACTCCCTTCAGGTGGTCCTCCTCAGGCACTCCCTCCAGGTGATCCTCCTCAGGCACTCCCTCCAGGTGATCCTCCTCAGGCACTCCCTCCAGGTGGTCCTCCTCAGGCACTCCCTCCAGGTGCTCCTCCTCAGGCACTCCCTCCAGGTGATCCTCCTCAGGCACTCCCTCCAGGTGCTCCTCCTCAGGCACTCCCTCCAGGTGCTCCTCCAGGTGATCCTCCTCAGGCACTCCCTCCAGGTGCTCCTCCTCAGGCACTCCCTCCAGGTGGTCCTCCTCAGGCACTCCCTCCAGGTGGTCCTCCTCAGGCACTCCCTCCAGGTGCTCCTCCTCAGGCACTCCCTCCAGGTGGTCCTCCTTCCTCCAGGTGGTCCTCCTCAGGCACTCCCTCCAGGTGGTCCTCCTCAGTCACCTCCTCCAGGTGGTCTTCCTCAGTCACTTCCTCCAGGTGGTCCTCCTCAGGCACTCCCTCCAGGTGGTCCTCCTCAGGCACTCCCTCCAGGTGGTCTTCCTCAGGCACTCTTTATAGATGCTCCTCCTCAGGCACTCCCTGTAGGTGCTCCTCTTCAGGTACCCTCTATAGGCAATCATTCTCAGGTACTTCCCTGCATCTCTGTTTCATGGCCACCTCCTCAGGAGCTCCCATTCCTGCCATTGTAACTCTGCCCTTAGGGACCTTCTGCCTCTGACCTCCACCTGATTCCCTTAGGGTTTTCTCTAGGTCCCTGAGGTTGTCATGTGAATTGTTTCAAGTTTTGAGGTATCTTCCCCACTTGCTTCCTTCCTTCAATTTCTGTATCTCTCAAGAAAAGGTGGCTCAGGTGTCTCCTCTGTCTGGAAGCCTTCTTGACTCTTGTGATTTCTCCCTAAGAGTTTGGCAACTCTTTGAGCCTCACCATAGCTTATCACCAAGAGTCCGTCAGGGAGTTGCATCAGCTGGGGTGGACTCCTGCGGTTCCAAGCAGGATGGGCTGAGCTGACTCTGGAGGTCTCAAATCCCTGGAGCCTGTGCACTCAGCTTGGGATTAGTTAGGTCCTGACTCCTTGTTCACTGCCTCTGGATTCTCATTCTCTGTGTCTCCTGTGATGACAACAGGAAGGTATGCTGTAACGCTGTAACGGAAGGTCAGACCTGATGCACAGACATTTGCAGGTCAAGGTACCCTGGACAACTTATCACAAGCTGAATCGTCCTTGTGATCAACCTGGAGACAAGACAACCCAGAGAATAGCTCCGTCTGTCTCTCTCCTCCCCAAAGGCCCACCGTTCTACAAGCCGCATGGGCGGCCATGCTTGTTTGTGCTTCAGGAGCTTGTGTGCTCCATTCTGGATCAGTGGACACTGGGCTTTAAAGGCATGGCTGGGACAGTGTTAACTGAAGTAAAACAGAGTGAAACTCCGTAGGAGACAGCGGTGTCAGGTGGGCAGGTTGGTGAAATTCCACCTCTGGGTATATTTACCTGTGAAGCCAAGGCGCTCCTGGGTGAGGATTGCAGAGGCAAAGGTATGAGGAGCCTTCTAACAGCAGACAGTGAGACACATCCTGGAGGGATCCACTGGACATTTCCCATAGAGTGGAGAGGAAAACCAGGCCTGGAACAGTTTAGAGACCGAGGTGGAGCCTAACAGGCCACCTTAACCATGCTTTAGGGACACTTGGAGGTGACAGAAGTCTTCCAAAGACTGGAGAGAATTGGATCAACTCTGGGCTTAGTTTTTCAGAAAAAATTATATATATTTATAATATATAATATATATTATATATATTCTCTGAGCCTCAGCAGAGCCTTGTCACCAGGAGTCCTTCAGGGCATCAGCTGGGGTGGACAACCCTGGATCCAAGTAGGATGGGCTGAGCTGACTCTGGAGGTCTCAAAAATCCCTGAAGTCTGTGCTCTCAGCTTTGGATGCCAAATAAGAAATATAGATTTCATATATATATATAATATATATATATATTATATATAGTATACCATGACTTTCTGACTATATATCAGAAAAATATATAATCAGAAATATTTATTTATTTATTTATTTATTTATGTATGTATGTATGTATTTATGGATATCGAGCCTTAAGTACTGGCTTGAGTCAAGATGGATCTGGTTTGAGGTTTAAGATGGCTGCATCAGGAGGGCTAAGTATTATGGACTGGTTTTACAGTCCCCAGAGAGAATTTATAATGGGCACTGGACCCCTTCCATGTTTCATCTAGGAAAGTCTTACGGCTACCTGAGTCTCTTCATCTGTCGACTTAGCTCTGTAGCCCAAGCAAGTGTCCACATACCCACAGGGCCCTTCCAAGACTCTCCCTCCCCTCCTCGCACCCTTCCTTTGTCATCTTCTCTCTTCCCCCCCTTTCTCCTCCCTACATTGCCCATCGTATCGTGGCTTACGTAGATCTTGGTTACCTCTTTTATTTTCTCATTTACTGAAACCATTATGGACCACGTAGTTGAGGCACAAGCACCAGAGCTTAGAGTCTAGTTGGGCAAACAGGCATCGAGGACAACAACAACAACAACAACAACAACAACAACAACAACTCACTGTTGTGACATCTGTGAAGATTGTCTTTGGAGTGAAATGAGGTGGACACACTCACACTACGCTCCATACAGGCTCTGTGGCTCTCACCCACCCCATTACTCCAGCCTTGCAGGCTCTCTGTAGTTGGCACTGATTCTATACTGAGGGCAGTGTGTATAGAAGCTGGAATTTCCTCTCTCCTGTGGCGTGTAAGTGAGTCTGTTTTCCTCAGGGTGACTCTGGGTTCGTGGCTCGAGTTGAGATAGTGCCTGTAGTTTCCTTGGCATCTGACCTGATTAGTTTTTGTTCACTCGACACTGGCTAGAGTCATCTTGGAGGAGGGAATCGCAACTGAGAATATGCCTCCAATCGATTGGCCCATGGGCAAGTCTGTAGGGCATTTTCTTGATTAATGATTAACATGAGAAGACCCAGTTTGCTGCAGTTAGCTCAGCCTCTGAACAGGTGGTCCTACTTGGTATAACAAAGCTGGATGAGCAAGCCATGGTGACAAGCCAGTCAAGTGTCCTTCTATGGCCGCTCCACCAGTCCTTGCCTCCAGGTTCCTGCCCTGGCTTCCTTTAATAAACTATGACCTGGGATATGTAAGTTCAAATAAACCCTTCCCTCTCCAAGTTGCTTTAGTCGGTGTTTTTATCAGGGCCATAGAAAGCAAAGACAGAGTCATTTCTAGTTTTGTTTGTTTTCCTTTCTTTCTTGAGACCTTTTTTTTTTTTTTTTTTTTTTTTTTAGCTGAAGATCAAGATAGCTATGGATCAATGAGACTTGGCCCAGTGGCTACAGAGAAGATCCACACTGCGATGGGTGTTAGGAACCCGTTTTCATTCTTCTTTCTGTCATTCCCTGGGTGGTGTGCACTCAACCACTGAATTAGTTGAGGGGCCTTTTTCTAGCTCTGCTTCTTATAAGTCAGTTGGGTCTCCTGACTTTGTCTTCCCAGCACCCCTCTCTCTGCTGGTCCTGGTGTGTGTATAACCTATTGTAGACAAGGAAACTGCCCTGCAGTGCATTCTGGGGGATCATGAGGTACTAATGTTTGGCTGTAGGTCAGTGTCTGGTTCTTGCCCTGGGATGTTCATGGCTCAACTAAGTTTCCTTCAAGGACCACCTCACATTTGTCCTTCCTGGTGAGAAAAGGAGAGCTGGTGCTATTTGGTGCTCCCCAGAATACACAGAGGGCTAGCGTATTGACCCATAGGAGTCATATAAACACTAAAGGGTAAACAAGAGTATCCTGACTGATGGGTTAGTCAGTCAGGTAGTGAGTCACAGTGCAATTGAAGTGAGCCTCTGGACTCTTTAGAATTGTTACATTCTGAGGGCCTTCTAAGAGCTGATAACTGGATCCAGAAGAAACCAGGGCATATGTTGTTTCAGTGGGTCTTCTAAGTGACAAGAGTTGGGAAAGAGTCTGTATTCAGGTGGCAAGACCTGAATTGTGCCCCAGTTCTACTGATGTGGCTGTAAGTCCTTCGTGTCCTGTGAACAGGTCTGGTTGCCTTTGGAGGCCAAGAAGGAGAGTCTAGTTCTTTACCTCAGTTTGCTGGTTGTAGCAATGCTTGGCATTTCTTTTTTTTTTTTTTTTTTTTTTTAAGGAGCTGGGGACCCTAACCTAGGGCCTTGTGCTTGCTAGGCAAGCGCTCTACCACTGAGCTAAATCCCCAACCCAGCATTTCTTGCTTTATGTGTGGGTGTAACACTTCAGTCTCAGACTCTGTCTCCACACAGAGCTCTTTTCTTGGCATTTCTGTATCTCAGACCCCTCTGCCTTTGTCTTATAAAGATGTCTGGGATTGAACTTGAGGTCCACCCTACATCTAGAATGATTTCATATTAGGATCCGTGACAGAGTTTATCCTCAAAAACTCTACTCTGTTTCTTCGGTGAGCTTCTAGAGAATGGTGTTCAAGTTGGTGCTGCACAACTAGAGGAAAGAGGGAGGAGGCTTGCATTGGCCACATGTCTACCAGAAGTCCCTGGCGTTAGGAGCAATAAGGCAGAGGGGCTGAGCCTTTCAGACGGTCACTCAGAGCATGATAGCTAGCAGAGGGTTAAATGACATCGTTGAGTTATGTCTGCTAATTCATTTACTGCCCAGAAAAACTGATTGTCTTCTAGTTTCCGGATCCAGTTATCAGATCATAGAAGGTCCTCGGAATGTAACAGCCCTAAAGGGCTCAGAGGCTCGCTTCAACTGCACTATGACTCACGGCTGGAAGCTTATCATGTGGGCTCTCAACGGTATCGTGGAGCTGAGTCTCACGTCCCAGGAACCCATCATCACCAACAACCGCTTCACCTCTGCCAGCTACAACAGTACTGACAGCTTCATCTCTGAGATGATCATCCACAATGTACAGCTCAACGACTCGGGGCCCGTGCAATGTAGCCTGCAGAACAGCAATGTGTTCGGATCCGCCTTTCTCTCGGTGCAAGGTGAGTCAGCTGGAGGGCTGCAAGGGCCTTCCGGGGCTCACAGCTGTGCAGTGATACTTGGGGCCCACCTTTAGGTTTGGTAGTGCTTATTGTAATTCCCAACTCATGACTGCTTTGCGTGTGTGATTCGTTCCCGTGCTACCAACTGGGTTCCTTCTCTCGCCATTTGTGGACAAGGAAGTTTAGCCCCGCAGTGCATTCTGGGAGATCATGAGGTGCTGATGGTTGGCTGCAGGTCACTGTATGGCTCTCACCCAGGGAGGTTCTCCATCCCTGCATCCTTCTCTCTCACATAGTCTAGATTCCATTATTCTGAGTATTCTGAGCTAATGCTGGCTTTGTTTATGTCTCCCTCCCTCCTTACTTCCCTTCCTTTCTTCTGTCCTTCCTCTCTCCCTCCTTTCCTCCCTCCCTCCTTTCCGGTTCGACTCCTTGTTTAGCCCTTTCCTTTCCTCCCTTCTCCCCTTTGAGACAGGCTGCTCACTTCCCCATCTGATCTGTTCTGGCGTCTAATTGCCCTCCTGGAGTTTTTCCATGTAGTTGCACAGCCCCTCCCCCGACTCTGATTTGGACAGTTGGTGGTCACAGCCCCTTCTCTGGGTTTTTTTGTGCTTCCGACTTATGCTTCGATGTGGAAGCGTGCTTTAATTATCTCCTCTCTTTGAAATCCTCTGATCTGATTTTTGTCCCAGTGACCATAACATATTCAGAGGTTTGTGTTCTACAGATGTATCTGAGTGAGAAGGATAGACCACTAGGCTATACTATCACAACTTATTCTCATTTGTAAAAGTAACTCGATCTTTAGAAGAGCATCACACTACGATAAAGGTAAAAGGATGTGTTTCACGAGGCTTTAGGTAACTGCACACAAATCAAGACCTCTTGACACTTTTCGACAGTGGATTGATAGGCCATCGACAGAGGCTGTGACTAGTGGATGCTAACCCAGGTCCCTGTGGTCTCTATCCAGGGACTCTGTCCCCAGCTCTGCAGAATTTTGATTTCTATGACAGCAAATCTCATGAGAACATGCTATGTCTTAAGATTGTTTCTTATATCCACTTATTTCTTCGCTCCGGGGAAATCCCAGATTTTGTCAAATCAAATGTAATAATGTTTGATAGAAAAGCATGTTTATCATTTGTATATGCATTTAAAATGTTTTTTTTTTTTTACTTTAGAAATTGAATTAAGTTGGTGGTTCTTCTTTATTTTGGGATATCTTTTTTTTTTGCAGTTTAATTAATTAACCATTTTCTAGGTTGTGATTTTCATGAAATCTTAGCCTAGCCTGCTTGCATCAGGTTCTCTGATAATAATTCATTTATAATGGAAAGAACTCAGGAGACAGAATCAAAGGCATGAGTTCTGGTTTTCCTTTATCAGTGGTCAACCAGCGAGATCCCCGCGTTGGCTCCCCTCCCCTCTGTAATGTGGGGATGAGGCTCGTCTCTCAGTGCACACCTTTGCTGTGAGGATCAGGCGATGAGACCACGGAAGGCTCCAAAGCATGGTCACGTTTAGCTTGCTTTAGATCCAGCTGGGCACTCAGAGCAGTGCAGTGGTTAGAAATACAGGCCTGGGGTTGGGGATTTGGCTCAGTGGTAGGCGCTTGCCTAGCAAGCCAAGGCCCTGTTCGGTCCCCAGCTCCGAAAAAAAAAAAAAAAAAAAAAAAAAAAAAAAATACAGGCCTGGGAACCTGGATGCCTGAGTTCCCGTTCTGTCTTTGTTGCTTAGAACTGCATGGTCTTGAACAAAGCACACAGTGACTTTGGGCTCAGGATCTCTTATCACAGGGCTGTTGTAGCATAGGGTGGGAGTCAATAGAAATCCTGGCCTGGATCACAGAAATTACCATATAAACTTTTTAAAAAAAATTCATGAAAAAAGCATATTATTTTAGGTACTAACGACCCATAGATCACCAGAAGAGGGCTGGCTCCATTGGTAAAGTGCTTGCTATGCAGGCATAAGAGCCCTCGTGGGAAGTCTGGGTGTGGTAGTGCATGCTGTAGTCCCTGCTGCTGGACACAGGATCCTTGGGGCTTGCTGGACAGACAGACTAATCAAATTGGTGAGTTCAATGCTCAGTGGGAGATTCTGTCTCAAGAAATAGGATGGAAAATGATTAAGGAAGACACCTAATGTTGACCTCTGGCTACACACACACACACACCCCACACACACCCCACCCCCCCACACACCCCCCCCTCACCACATCACCCCCCACACCACATCACACACACACACACACACACACCACTTCACACACACACACACACACACACACACCACACAGAACTTACACATACAAACCCATACACAGCAACATACATGTGCACATACGCTTACAAACACACTTGCACACACATACACCCATGTGCATGTGAGCACATGCACACAGATGTATGTACACCATTTATATACACATTTGCAAACACACTCGTATACACATACACACATACATGCACACTTACAAACACACAGTCACACAGCAACAGACACAGACACACACAGACACACACACGAGTATCTGGAGGCCTTCATTATCCTGTATCCATCAAAGGAGGAGTTGGCAAAATAATGAACAGGTAAAACCCAAGCCCTTCAGATTTAAGCCAACCCCTTCTCTCATTCACTCATTTACAGGGGTGCTTAGGGTTTGCACAGACATCTTACTTATTCTAATTAGCATCTAGGAAGTGTAACATTTCAGAGTGAAGAGGTATGGTAGGTGTACCCACACTGGTCCTCCTCCACTCCAGGGTGTGACTTCTTATAATGATCTAAGACTTGCAAAGTGACTCTTGTTGAGTTCCAGCTTCCTGAGTACACAGGGGGGCAGTGTGCTGCACATTGGAGAGGTCTCCTTCATAGGTCAGCATTGTCCACATGACTGAGCATAATGAAACACACACACACACACACACACACACACACACACACACACCACACTACACACACACACACACATCACCCACACACCACCACCACAACAGACCGAGATATCCACACCAGATACCACACACACACACACACACACACACACACCACACCACACACACCACACACATACACACACATACACACACACACACACCACACACACACCACACACACACACATACCATACCCCCCACACACATCACACCACACACACACACCACAAAACACCACATGTACACCCCCCCACCACATCACACCCACCCACCCACACCACCACCACCACCAGCAGCACTACCATACATACCACATACACACGTGGGCAAAAATCCAGACAACTACCATGGTGTAGAAGGAGAGAGAGAAGAAAAGCCTTCACAGTAGTTTCAGGTTTCAAGGTAATCTCCTGAGCTCACCTCCAAAGGGAACATTCCTTTTTTCATTCTTTGGCATGGCATCAAAGAATACCCATGGTTACTTAAAAAGGCCATTGAACACACTCTGCCCTTTCAGTGGTGCTTCTGTGGGAAGTCAGAATTTTCCCCTGCTTTCCTCAAACAAAGCAACCTTGTAGCAGATGAATGAACCAGCTTGAAAAATCTAGCTGAACATGAGAGATTCGCATAGATAAACATTGCTGCTTGATTTATTTTTTTATTAGTTTAAAAAAAATACAGCTTAGTGGAAAAGTGTTCATTTACATCAACACGTTGTGAGCTATGCGATTGTTAGTTTTAAGTAAATATTTCAGAATGATTTATGTAGGTACTGCCAACACAAAGGAAGTTCTTTGGAGTCTTCAGTGGCTTTGTAAAAGGAATTGAAACCAAAATGTTTAAAGATCATGAATCCTAGTCAAACTACTCTCTTAAGAGATGGGGAGTGCAGAGGTGGGGGGCTCTAAGACCCCCAGATCTCAGGGATGGGGTTGTGCTGCAGAGCCATGAATGAGAGTAGAGTTCCTTCCATTATACCAAGCAGGAGGGGGATGTGCCTTGTAGCATGTTTGAGTTTGAACATTTGAATGCATATGCATGTGACTAAGGCTGTGTCTTTGCTGGGGCCAACCTACAGGTTATTTTGGTCATGTCAGCACACGTTAACATCATTTTCAGATGAATTCCTTGCAGTGTGAATGCTGCCAGGGGCAGGGGTTCTTTAAGAAAATATTGATCTAAGTCAAGAATTCTGAAACTTAATTGGGTTAATTCAGTTAATAATAAGTTCGGTTTTGATGTAATTTACAAGTAGAAACATTTTAAAGGAATATCCAAGGCAGTTAGTTTTTAAACTTTACTGCTGGGTGAGGTGGCACATGTCTGTCTTCCCTGACCTTGGGAGGTGGAGACAAGAGGATCTGCAGCTCAAAGCCAACTCTCAGTAATGTATGAGGGTAGCCTGGGCTACATGAGACTTTGTCTCAAAACACCAAACAAAACAAAATAAAACAGTTTATGACCCCAAATTATAAAATGAAGGTGATTAATGTAAACTTAAGGGGAGAGATTTGCTTTTTGTGAGTCTCTGGGAAAAGAATATAGATTTTTTTCTTCTTTGCCTCTGTTTCTGGGACTGGCTAAGAGAATCCTGTATCGAATGCCAGTGACCCTTGGCTTTTATTTCTCCATTGTTATTGGGAGCCACCTCACGTTCTTGTAAGAGCCCAGCAGGTGCATAAAGAAAGATAATGGGAGATAAAACCTGAACTTGGTTTCCTGGGACAGACACAGCCTTCCTGGGGCCTGGGAAGAAAGTCTCAGGAGATGTAATTCGAGGCTAAACTTGGGAAAATCAGATAACTATCATTCTTTAGCTTGTTTCTCTCTTCTCTTTAGTCATGGGGACTCTGAACATTCCTAGCAGCAACCTTATAGTCACTGAGGGTGAGCCCTGTAACGTGACTTGCTATGCCGTGGGCTGGACCCCACTCCCGAATATTTCCTGGGAGCTTGAGCTTCCTGTAAGTCATTCAAGCTACTATTCCTTTCTGGAGCCGGGCAACTCTCTGAGGGTCTTGAGTGTCCTGGATCTCACACCACTGGGCAACGGGACCTTGACTTGTGTGGCAGAGATGAAGGACTTGCAGGCCAGCGAGTCCTTAACTGTCAACCTGACTGTGGTTCAGCCTCCACCGGGTAAGTGAGCCTCGCCATCCTCAAAGCCATGGAGTGACAACTCTGAGTTCATGGGAGGGTCAGCTCTTGGTCAACACGCATTGTCAGCCTGGAAAATCACCTTGACATTGGGTGGAGACAGCTACGATCGACTGGACAATCTCACATGCTCTTACAATTGCTTCTTCAGAGTTTTTCTTTTTCTAATTGCAAACTAACCATTGGGAAGCCTCATGCACTACTTAGATAAGAAGGCAGCAGGTTCAGGGGCAAATACTTGACTTAATATTTTTCATAAATAAAACTGATGTAGCAGATCATGCCAATAATTCTAGCACCTGGGAGCTGAGGCAGTAGGATAGCTGAGAGCTTTGGGCCAACCTGGGCTATGTAGTGAGTTCCAGGGAAACCTGGGCTACAAGTGAGATCCTATCTCAAAAAAAACCCAAAACTTGGCTAACTTGGGTAGGTAGCAAGATTTTAAAGTTTTTGCCTTTCAGAGGAACCTTCTGTGACATAGCAGAAACCCTAGCCTTGTGCTTTAAAGGGCCCCGTGGAGCTTTCGAGCTCTGAGTTAACATGGGTAGAGGTCCAAGGGTCCAGGAGTTATGAGGTAGGACATGAAGATTACATGACTTTGCATGTGTGTGCACGTGTGTGTGTGTGTGTGTGTGTGTGTGTGTGTGTGTGTGTGCGCGTGCATGCACGTGTGTGTGTGTAGAAAGGGACAGTGTGGGGGAATGAACCCAGGGACCAGGTAAGAGATCTATCACTGATTATAACTGCAGTCACTCCATCCCTGGAGGCTCACAGTGAACCTCTCATTTTACGAAAGAGGAAGGGAATCCAGGTTGGAGTAGAGAAAGTCTTTTCAGCCCCCCTTTCTTCTTTTGATATTTCTTGGCTTGTAGAAGTAGTAGCCCCTGACCCAAACCTTCATTTTCACATGACTTTCCTGTGCTTGTGTCTGTCCAAATCTGGGTCTGTCTGTCTGTCTCATATAATTCAATTTTAGTCTCTCTATTATACTTATTTTGAGGCTCAGCTTGGTTCAGCGTTTCCTGTCCCCTCAAGTGTCCTTCTGACATTTTCCTATCAGCTTTTGGGGTCTCGCTCAATCAGATACCCCAGATTTATTTGCATTACCCCTGACCAACCCAGCTCTCCTATCAGCTACTTAGAGACGATGTAGTCTGGTCCAGGTTTTAAGAGGGAAGATTGAAATTCTGGTGCCAAAAGTCTGTTGGCACCAAGTAGACCAGAACTGCCTCTTGAAGATCCCTCATTTAACAAGAATATGGAGTAACCCAGAGCTCTGGCGGGATGGCCCCTTCTAGACACGAATCTTACAGATTATCTCTCTGCCTACTTTTCTTTCTGAAGGGGACAGTAGAAGGCAAGGCTACTTCACCTTTCCTACTTTCCCTACCTTTCTGAGTATTATGATCTCCTCTCTTCCTCTAAGAGGGGCTTTCCATTGGGAGGAAATAGTTATACAACACCCTGTCATACCCAACAGAGAAGCCTTCATTATACAGCATGCACCCTTGTTCCAGTCTGGGCTTCCCCTCGTGTTGGTTCTCCTCCTGTATAGGTTAGGAAGTGACCGCTGGTAATCTCTGATGTTACCTGGGTTGAGGAGCCATTCATTCAGACCTTCATTTCCACTTGGCCTCCCTGATGAAAGGACCCTGGGCATATCACTGACTTCCCAGGCTCAGCTTTCCTGCCTGTGAAATGGGAAGGTAATAAATCAAGCCAGTCCTGGAAGAATTCTGAACACCTCTGCTGTGGCCTAGCCCTTTCCGTAAGCTTTTCATTTAACTGTTTTTTTCATGGAATGTGGTACCTCTGACTTTAAGTTTCCAAATAACTTTATTTTTGCTCAAGAGCAGTTAACCTAAAATCTAAAGCCCCACTTGTTACTTTAGAAGGTCAGGTTCCACAGTCTCTACAGACCATAGACAGGGTAACACATCCACTCTCTAGCTCTGTGATGTGGGAGAAACTCTTAACCTCTCTGAGATCCAGCTCTGTCATCCGTGAAGCTGAGATAGGTTCAGTGCCAGCCTCTGGAGCTTTTGATCTTGGGGGGAAGTGAGTGTATTGAAATATCTAAGACAATCCCTCGATGTGATCTGTGCCCCAGAGCATGCAGAACAGAAGGGTGAGCTTATGTCGGTGGCTCTGACACCCATGTCCTCTCTGGTTTGTGTAGGCACAGGCTTTGCACATGGTGGGAGCTGATTTTGAGACACTCTTAGAGCTCTGCTATCTCTTTTCAGAACATTTGGGGAAATGATTCTCAAAGATCAGGAAAGGACAGTTCCTCAAGCACTCAATAAAGTCAGTCATGCGGCACGAAGGAACGCGCACCACGGTGGGAGGAGCTTAGAGATCGGAAAAGAACAGTCTCACTCAGTACTAAGTCAGTCACAAGGCACTGCAGAGCATGCGCAGTGAGAAGAACTTAGGGAAAAAGGCTTGAACTTGAAACCTGGCGCTAACCTTCGCTGTTAGCTGTCACTGTGGGCTGCTCAGGTGAAGCATGCCTGCCTTAACCAGGGTTCTGTCACTCACCTGAGCCACGCACCCTCTGCCCTGAAAATATTTTTTATATCAGGTGAGGCATGGGTGGTGCCTCCCTGAAGGGATTGTTCCACAGAGAGGACCTGTGGCAGAGCAGGGGGCTTGTTGACAGCCTTTGCTTTCTTGTGCTGAACCACGGCAGGGGTTCTTTCCCCCTCCTGACTCATTTATGAGCAGACTGGATCAGAAACATTCCACGAACCTGTTTTCCTATCTATTATCAATTTTTGACTTAACAATATGATTTATTTGTTTTTCAATCAGCTGTGAATGAACTTGTTCTAAAAATAACTTTCTTCTATAACAACTCATCCATGATATATATGCTTATATGCATATGCCTATCTATCTATCTATCTATCTATCTATCTATCTATCTATCTATCTATCTATCTATCTATATCTATATCTATCTATCTATATCTATCTATAAATGAAAAAAACATTATTAAAATAAGACACCTGGGGGCTGGGGATTTAGCTCAGCGGTAGAGCGCTTACCTAGGAAGCGCAAGGCCCTGGGTTCGGTCCCCAGCTCCGAAAAAAAGAACCAAAAAAAAAAAAAAATAAGACACCTGTAAAGTTCCAGTAGTAGCCTGTGCTGAAGACCCCAAACATGATTGGCTGGATTAAAGGCCATTTGAGCTAAAGTGTCTTCTAAGTATGAAGCTCTGAGGAAGGACTTCCAGGGGAGAATGCTCACCACAAAGAGGAAGTGAACAGGAGCTATGGCTGCTGATACCCATGCTGGTTCTGTGTGGAGCTGTTAAGGGAGGCTGGGTTTGGTGGCTGAATTAAGGAACAGGACAGTGAGTAACACGTCTCCCATGAAGCCCTCATTCCATTTTGGACTTAGTCATCAGCCCCAAAAGGTGGCCTTTCCCCCTTTACACATGCACACTCAAGGAGAATGCAGGCTCTCTCTCCTAAGCTGGAGGAGAGTTGTTGGATCCAGCCTGGTTTGGAATGTTAGGTAGGGGAAGGAAAGGCCATGGGCAGGGAATGTTTGAGTAGTCAATAAATATGTTGTCCTAGGTGGGGAGAATTCAAGACTATCTCTTACATCAGGAGCCAGGCCTTACATCTGATCTCATTACAGATGGTTGTGAGCCACCATGTGGTTGCTGGGATTTGAACTCAGGACCTCTGGAAGAGCAGTCAGTGCTCTTAACCGCTGAGCCATCGCTCCAGCCCACCAGGCCTTACGTCTAATCCCAGCTAACTCCCTTATCATAAAAACTTGTGACATTTGCAAACTTGTGTTTGAGGGAGAGAGAAAGTGAATCTAATTTGATGTAGGGTGGCCAGGGTGATTGTGAACCCATGGGTCCGATCTCAGAAACTTTCACACACATTCCTTGAGTCTGAATAACCTGGTAGATCAAGACTTGTGACTAGCAAGTGAGGCAGAGGCTAAAGACAACCTAGAAAGTAAACAGGGGCCACAAGAGTGGCTAGTTCTTTGTGCGGAAAGCCCAACACGCTGGCAGGTGAGAGACCTTCACACAGAGGTCTGCTTTTCAACTGAACTGTGAGTCAGGAACATAGCCTTCATAACCTCATAGCTGTGTTCCTGGGAAGGGAAGCTTGGACATATTCCATAAGGGGGCACAGTGGCCTGAGTAATAGAATAATATTCCCGAATTGTGGATCACCAGTCACTTGCATTTGAAACATCTGGGGTGCCTTTGCAGACTACCCCACTGGAGCAGGCTTTGGATCTGACTGTTCTGTAGGTATTACTAGGGATGCTCAGTATTGTGCTCTCTGTCTGTGAGGACTGACTTGTGACAGCTCCCTAGTTTTGGGGCTGGGGCAGCGTGATATGAAAAAGTACAATCCTGTCCTCTCTATCATCACCAGGTTTTACATTTTTCTGAGGTTATAATTTTGTCATTTCCTCTACCTAATCCCCCCCCATGTATTCCTCTTGCTCTCTTTCAAAGTCATGGTTCCTTTTCCTTTACTTGTCATTGCATACATATGTGTGTATATATGTATTCCTAAATATATAAATACAACCTGCTCAGTTTGAATAATCTTACTTGTGTGTTCTTGTATGTTACCTTATGTTCTCAGGGCTGACTATCTGGTTTTAATATTCAATCTATGTGCTCTTCCCTGGAGAAGATTGTTTCTCCTGCTCTCAGCATTCCTTAGTTACCTGTAGTTCTTCAGGTTGGGCAGGACTTGCTCTCTCCCATCTTATCTCAGGAAGACGTTGGGAGACTTAGAAACAGATGCCATTAGAAAACTAGTTTGGGCTTCCTGAATTCTGCATTTCTTCTCTAGATAAGTAAATATTGGGAGAAAGAAGAGGCCTAAGCCTGTTTTAGTGTAATTGACTGCCTAGCGTAGGAGGCAAATAGCTGTTTTAGTCATCTATCCATTCATCCATCCATCATCCATTGTCTATCTACCCATCATTCATCCATCCATCATCCATCCACTCATCTATCCATCCACCATCTATCTATCCATCATCCATCTATCATCCACTATCCACCCATTCATCATCCATCCATCCATTCATTCACCATCCATCCATCCATCCATCCATCCATCCATCCATCCATCCATCCATCCATCCATCATCCTTCCATCCATCCATCCATCATCCATCAACCGTGACTAGTACATTCCAGGTATATGGGGTATAAGGAATACAATATGCTTGACCTTAAGGGAGTTAGGATAAGTTTAGATGGTAGAAGATACATAATAAGAAGCAGAATAAAATAACAGTAAACATAAACTGTTAGAAATTAAAGAAACCATTAAAATTGTCCAGCATTTTCTAATACTCTAGGAAAAAATAAACAATTCATGAAGAGCAAAACAAAGTATCTTTTAAAATATGATGTGATTTTTCAAAACATAGAATTCCATGATTTATTTTCAGACAAGCCTACACACTCTTTAAAGAATGATTTGTGTGTGTGTGTGTGTGTGTGTGTGTGTGTGTATTTGTATGTGTATGTGTTGTGTATGCTCACATGATTGTAATGCTCACAGAGGCCAGAAGAGGGCCTCAGATACCAGTGAAGCTAGAGTTATATGCATTGGTGAACTGCTGATGTGGGACAGAACTCAGATCCTTTGTAAGAGCAGCAACCATTCTTAGCTACTAAGCTGCCTCTCTAGGCTTGCCTGTGGCTCCTTATGTAGCTGAGTTCTTGCTTGCCTGTGGCTCTCCATGCAGCTGATTCTTGCTTTCTCATGGCTTGCCATATACCTGGATTCTTAATTGCCTATGGCTCCTTATGCAGTTAGACTCTACTCGCCTGAGGCTCTTTATGAAGTTGAGTTCTTGCTTGCATGTGACTCTTTGTGCAGGTGAGCTTTTACTTCTCTTGACTCAATACTGAGCTGAAGCCAATGTCTCTAAACATTCTACTCATATTTTGACCATTTAACATTGGCATAGGAATAGCAAGCCATAGCTGCTGGATCAATCTTTAAGCAAAGTTCTGTAGGGGGGAGAGCACCCAAAAGATATTTTTATCATTTGCCTCTCCTGCCATTGGTTTCAGAGCAAACCCCATGTTCCTTCAGAGGAGACCTGATATTTTAAAGTTTCTAATGACTAGCCAGCCTCTACTCCATTTTCACTGAGCTACCCATGAGGTAGGCTGACAGACCTTGTTGAATACAATGCACAGTTCTATGGATCAATGTGGTTGTCTGTGGTTTGGATTCTACATGGTTCCTGTTTGGGTATGGAGGAGTAAAATGCTATTTAAGACTCCCTTGGGAATCATCCACATAGTTCCCACAAGCCAGCGGATATGCTGCCCAGCAGGACTTTCAAGGATGGTAGAAATTCTCCATCTGGGTTGATTTGACCATTGAAACGTAGACAGCACAACTAAGGAACTGTATATTTAATTATACACAATTTTAGTGAAAATCTGGGTGTACATGGCCATTCAAAGCCAGCAGGTCAGTTCTAAGACATGGCTGCAACCACCACCACCACCACCACCACCACCACCACCACCACCACCACCACCACCACCACCCCCACCACGAAAACCCAAAAAACCCAAAAAAGACAAAAACAAAAAAACCCCTCAAAACCAAAAACAGAGCAACAACAGCAACAACAAAGAAAAAATCATTTTTCTTCCTTCTAATTCCCTTCCCTATTTTTCTCTCATTCACTGCTTGCTCTGCCTCACCTCACCTTTGTCTCCCAACTCCAGGCCTATTGGCTAAGAGGGCAAAGTAGATCCTGATAATATTAGCTCCAGAAGAAGTTAGGGAAGCTCACATGGCTGTAGGAGAAATGCATTTAGTGATGGGCTCTGGTGGGGCCTTGGGAAAACTGTGTACCTAGGGTCTTGTGGCCTCCCTAGGGTGCCCCAATTACCTCTTTGCTATGGAGTCACAAAACATGGGAACATGGATGCCAGGACACACCATTCTCTAGTTCATGGTTTGGGCTAACCAAAGGCTATCCAAGCATGCTATTCAGAATTCAAACCCTTGGGAGTTGCCTTGCTGGTCCACCTGTATTCAGCTCTTAAGAATGTGAGAGGTGTCAACCAGCTTATAACTGGATCCGGGTTACAAAGCAATCACATATACCAATAAATACTGGGATGGGAGATGTTGCTGAGGATTGAGTCATTGAACACACAGGAGAGAGGTCAGCAGACCATGCCCTGCTGCAGCAGGTTGAGAGTTATACTGAAGACATAAGGCAATTGGGATCCACTAGAATCTGAACCTACAAGGTACAGGCATCACTAAACATTTTCTTTCTCTTGCTCTTGTAGACAGTATTGGCGGGGAAGGCCAAGCGCTGCCAACCTGGGCCATCATCCTCCTGGCAGTGGCCTTTTCCTTACTCTTGATCCTGATCATTGCTCTGATTATAATATTCTGTTGCTGTTGTGCCTCCAGGAGAGAAAAGGAAGGTATTATTTTTCATATATGTTCCTATGGGGTTTTGAATCTGTGATACAAGCAATTGAAGTGAGTGAGTTTATCAACTTCTCAAAAGATGAGTTTCACCATAGTGAGATGTGACAGTGCCCTGGAAGATGGCTATCATCACATAGGCAAAGGACAAGAGCTGGCAAGGGAAACTTACACATTGTTGGCTGGAATGTGAATAGGTATGTCCCCTGTGGAAAACAGTATAGAGGTTCTTTCAAGACTAAAAATGCAAAATCATATGATCTAGCTCTTGCACTGCTGGGTGGATATCCATAGAAAATGAAATGAGTGTGTCAGAGACACATATGCCATTCCATGTTCACTGCAGAACTGTTCATGATAGCTAAGATATGGAAACAGGCTTAGCATCCATTAATTGATGACCGTGTAAAGGCAGTGCCTCATGCATACACATACATATATACATGTGCATATACAGATTTGAATGCACACATATACATGTATGCAAACACACGCAAACATTCATTCATACACACATATCTATACATATAATCACACACATGCATATATATACATGAATACACAAGCATACATATACACATGTATACATAAATACATGAATACATACATGCATATATACATACATACACATGCACACATGAACATACAAACATGTATATGCACACAAACATACATGCTTACTTATATTTATTCACACAAGGGACTATCATTTAGCCTTTAAAATGTGTAAATCCGGTTATTTGGGACAACTCAATGATATAGAATATGCTAAGAGAAGTGACTCAGTTACAGAAAGAGGAGTGTGGAGTGATATTGCTTGTCTGTGATACACTCAACAATCAAATGCACAGAAACAAAGTGGAGTGGCAGTTTCTAGAGGTGGGGGCGAGGAACTGGGACATGCTGGTTAAAGGGCACAAGGCTTTGGTTAGAGCCAGTATGTTCTGGAGAACCATATTAATCATAATATATCAAGGCCTGAACATAGATCCTAAATGTGTTCTATATAAAAGGTGACTGGTGTATGGAATGATGGGTATGTGGATTGGCTCTATCTTGTAATTCCCCAGCACGTGCTCATATACATACAGTACCTACAGATTTATATTCTTTTTAGCTCCCATTCTGCCTTAGGAGCTGGGGCAGAGTAATGGTAATGTCACAAAAAGAACTGAAACCAAGTGGGAAGCCTTCAGTCTTGGGAAAGGAACCACAGGGTGCAGGAAAGAAGGCTGTTCTTCTGGGCAATGGTTCTCAACCTTTGAGTTTTGACCCCTTTGGGGGAGGGTCACACATTAGATATCCTGTATATCCAATATTTATATTACGATTCATACAGCAGCAGATTACAGTCATGAAATAGCAACAAAAATAATTTTATGGTTGAGGTCATGACAGCATGAGGACCTGAATAAAGGGTCGTAAGAGAGTTGAGAACCACTGCTCTAGGACCCCATGTAACTCCACCCAGAGACCAGGCTGTTCCCATACTTGAGAAGGTGATGACTGAGACTTCCATGGCCTCAGTTACTTATTTTTAAGGACAGTTAGCTGAGGTGATGTGTCATTTAACACGCAATGGCTTTTCTATAATAACGTTGTTCAGTAGATGCCTCAGGGTGGTTTTCTATCCTGAGGTGTTCCAAATGTCCCAGTGTGGGTGAGAGTGTCTGCAGAAGTAAAAGGAAAACAAGGCACATGCTGAATTAACATGGCTTGTGAATGAGTGTGCGGAGACACGCCCAGCAATGTGGAAGCCAATGCTGGTTTGGAGGTCGTGTCTGGAATGACAGCTTGTCATAGAGTTTGACAATTTGAAACTTGAGTGCGTAAGCATGATTTGACATGTGACAGCTCAGAACTTTCTAAGTACTGAATCTTTGTCTTTTTCTCTGATTTGAACACTTTCTACAGTTAAATTATTATTTTTTTTGTAAGAGCAGAGATTCTATGTTTGGGTGCCTGTCACTTGTCTTGAGTTGTTAAGTTTGTGAGCACTTCGTGTGTGCACCAGGTGTGACTCTTTTTCATCGATCTTTCTCTCAGCGAGACATGCTGGGTAAATCGCATGACCTGGCCTAGGGACTGGGTCTGCTGCAGCTCCTCCATGGATTGGGCTTGTGATTTGAAGGATAATTTTATTCTTTAGGAAGTGGAAGTTGGGGAGCAATGAGAGCCTCAAGATGAAAATTTGGTTTGACCAAGAAGTTTGCCATGCACCACAGACTCATTTCTTCACAGACCTGTGCTGGATTTTAAAGTAGAATGGGTTGAAATATCTCCCATTTCATTGAGAAGATACTGTGGATTGGGCATTACCTTCAGTGGGTGATCTTTGGATATGGCATTCATCTAAATGGTGGAGAAGTTCTGATGTTTTGGGTTGGGTTGTCTCCTTCTCTTAGGCTTCTTTCTGACCTATGTTTGCTCTGTAAGAAGGTTGGGGTCAGCGGATGTTCTTCCATATGGCCTGGGTGGTTTTACTTTTTTCTTTTCTTTTAGTTTGATTTTCTATAAATGCCATCCAATATATATTAGGTGTGAATATTAAGAATGTATCTTAAGAGTTCTGAGTCAGGTGCAGTGGCTCATGTGTGTAATTTTAATACTTAGGAAGCTGAGGCTGACAAAATTGTCACAACTTGGAGGATAGCCCAGTCTATGGAGTGAGTTACAGGCTAGTGTTACATAGTAAGACACTGCCTTAAAAATAGTTTTATGTTACATCTTAGGCTTTGTCCTTTATGTAATGTCAGGGGCCAGTCCTAGCAGTTCTTCTTTCTTCTTAGTTCTTCTTGAGGAAGCAGAAGGTGGGAAGAGCATTGGTGGGGGTAAGACTTAGTCTTATGAGAAATTTAGAATTGCAGCATAATATTAATAAATTTTCTTGTCTTAATTTTAAGTCACTTTGCCTCAGTAGCTGGCCTGCCTTCTGAGTCCCCATGGGAAACTGTGTAGCACCTCATCCTAAAACAGCAGGAGATTAAGTAAAGTAGCCTTTGTTCTATCTCTGCAGGAACTGCACAGCTCTAACTTTCAGCCTGCTAGTTGAGGTCCCAGGAAGAAAAAGGGACACTTGGAAAGTGATTTTAGCATTTATTTCTAAGTTGTAAAAAGTTTTCTATGAAAGCTCTCTAAGACAAAGGTGGGAAGAGTTTGTAAGAAAAAGGGGGGTAAGGAGACTCTAAGAAAAAGCAGGATAAGGAGTGCTAAGAAGAGGGGAATAAGGAGAATAATTCTAAGAAAAGTGGGGGCATGGAGAATGAGTGTGTACCTTCTTCTCTTTGTCCCAGCACTTAAAAACATCTTTCAAAATACATGGTCACATGGTAAAAAGTTCATCACAAGTTTACACATAAATTCAAATCATAAATTGAATAAGAAGTTTACAACAGAGACTCTTTACATGCATTTACATCCATTAGGAGTAATTATCTGGCTAAACGTTGATCACCTGTCATAACTCCACAGGTTCATGGAGAATTAAAAACCATAACTGAGTTATTAGTGAGGCTTTGTATAGATAAACCCAATCAATATTTTATCTTCTGTCCTAGCACCTATAATAAATTGTTAGTTTCTTTTTTATGACCTTTGGTTAATACTTTTACAACCTTTTAGAATGTGCCTGCTTGTTATCTCAGCAACAAATAATTTGTGATACTAAATACTGGTAGAGTTCTCATTGTACTTTTGACTATCAGAAAGGACCAAATAGCAGTCCCAGTAAAAAGAGCTTAATAAATACTGATATAATTTTAGAAATTCTTATAGGATCAGCGTTAAGAACTAAGAAATCATTTATTTGTCTATATAGCATCACTCCAAGACAGTACATCTTCGCAGACCTGCAGAGATCTGCTCAAAACGGTGGGCTAATACCTAGTGATTGTCATATATGTTTACTAATATCAGGAAAACATATTAGCAGGAATCTTTCCTAAAATGAATTCTTCTGGGCCTTGCCTATCAGAGCGAATCCATCATGAATTATTAATCCAAGGTGAACCATCTCAGGAAGATCACTTGCTAGTTTTTAGCTTGTCCTATGTCAGCTCCTGACAATGAAATTTCAAGCCCATGTCAGTATGAGCTATTTCTTTCCCTTTCTTGTTTGTAACAAGTCTAAGTTGGAGCTTTGAACAGAGACTGGACACAAGCCACTTACAATGCTTGCTCTATGCCACTATGTCAGATGTGAATGCAGAGAAATTATTCTGCATATTAACATAATTGAAAAATTCAATGACCTAAGTTTTTCCAGTATGATAATTTCAATGAATGAAATGTGTTTTCTGATCCTCTGCTGGTTAACTGAAAACTGACTGAGGATGCCTGAGGGTCCTGCTCATCTTACGCAGAGGCCCTAGGGTGGCAGCATGCAGAGAAAGACCCAAATCCCACACCTGTTGCACCTGAATGGGACCATGTGGCTTGTCCCACTATTGGAAGGTTTTGATGGAGGGAGACCAGAGACTTGCAATGTAGACAAAAGAGTTTCTGAGTTTAGTTTGAGACCTGAATCAGATGATGTTATTAGAGTGAAAATAGGTGAGATTATTACCTAGAAATATAATAAGGAAATAGATTTTGTCCATTCCTCAGCAGAGCGTGACATATATGAGTGTGGGGTTATAAAGAAACATGGGCTCTGAATACAGACTTGGTGTGTGCTTGGTGTAAGGCTTAAAGTTTTAAATTCTAGATTCCCTCTAGTCCAGTAGTCCATTGATTGGGACCATTGGCTAGGGAAAGAATAGTGGTTTTGTGGTGTGTGTGTGTGTGTGTGTGTGTGTGTGTGTGTGTGTGTGTATGCATGTGTGTACAAGACCAAGGATGGGGACTGAGAGACAACAGAGTTACATGACAAATCCTGGGAACCAGACTCTAGAGACCAGCATCAGGGTGCAGATCTGCATTTATTGCATATCATATAAGCTTACATAGTGTTTGAACCAATCCCAAGACCCTAGATTGTTGGCAAATCATATCTGGCCACACTGTCACTGTGCCCAGTGGAAGCCTGTCCTGATGAAGTTAATCAGAGGGGTGGAGGGACATCCTTACCTTTTAGGACTTCCGTGAAGATGGGGAAGTAGCCACTACCCTGGCTTTGGTTCCTTTTGCTGCCTCACTTGTGTTCCCAGAGTCACCTTAGATCTAATGCCATGCGTGGCAGATCAGGACTCTTCGAGGAGTTACAGGAGCCTGTGGCACCTGGCTCTCCCTTCCACTTTTTCCTTCACAAAGTTGAATTCCACATTTCCACAATGTGTGGCAATGTCTGAGTTGACACTATTTGTACACATGAACTTGATTGAAAAATGGATCTTAGCATTAAGGAACTCAGATGTAGGCACATAAGGTTCTGTCTTTGTTAAGTTGCTGTAACATTGCTGTCTAAGTCAGATGAGAGTAAGCTTTGAGAATATAGTTCTGCTGGGCGGTCATGCAGGGAACAACCAGTGATGGTGTGGGGAGATATGATTGGCCAATGATTTAAGGTCTTAGGATTGGTTTAAACACTGTATATAAGTTTATGTGCTGTGCAATAAACTCAGATCTGAACCCTTATGCTGGTCTCCAAACTAGTTGCTGTCTCAGTTACTTAAAGCCTTTCCTGGTGATAGAGTTGCATAACCTTGGATTGATATCAAACTCAATTAGTATTCACTAGTTACACGGGGGGTATCTACTATCTTTCAGGTACCTATAATATTTATTTTTCTGATACTGAACCTATCTTCCTTAATAGGCTTAATCATTTAGTAATTTCATATAGGGCCACTTTGAGTACAGACTGGGTCTAGGTGAGGTTTTTCAAAGTCAGAAGTCAATTAAAAAATCAGTGAGAATTTATTTCTAGAACCCCTATCCTTTCGCTTATGGGACTTCTATCCCTCTGTTTTTTTTCAGAATCTACTTATCAAAATGAAATAAGGTAAGAAAGGTAAAATGGAAAGGTAAGTTGGAAGCAGGGGATTATAGGGTGTGAGGGTTTGTCACTCAATAAGTACTGAAATTGGATACTCTGAAAAGCATGCTAATCATAAATTCATAAAGCAACCCTACTTGTAGAATATCAGAGACCAATACAGGTGGGTGAACTGTCCCCTAATCACCTGACATGTGCAACTCTCCCCACAAGAGGACACTGTGCACTGTGACTGTTGGCTGTTGTCCTGCCTGCCCTGCTTTAAGTCAGGCACCTGCAGAGGTTGTAACTGGACTTGAGGTGTGTTGTAGGACAGCAAGCTAACCCACACAGATGCCTATAAGGCATGTGGTATTGCTCCAGTAGACAAATTAGGCGCTGCCAGTCGTTTGTCCCAGTGCAGAGAAGGAGTGAAAAATTCCTCCCATTCCCATAACTATTCATAGTGGCTGCAAACACTTTTGAGGTAACTAAGTCCAGACTCACAGAAAGACACAATAGCTCATGTGTTCACAGAAAGACACAATAGCTTATGTGTTCACAGAAATACACAATAGCTCATGTGTTCACAGGAATACATGATAGCCAGTGTGTTCACAAGAATACATGGTAGCCAGTGTGTTCACAGGAATACATGGTAGCCAGTGTGTTCACAGGAATACATGGTAGCTTCTGTGAACGTCTGTGGTACTTCCAGAATCACTTAGTTATCCAGGGTTTTTAGACACACAGTTTAGCTGAACATGTCTGCAGCCATATCCCGCACTAGGTATTTGTTAGATAATACAAAGTTTTGAGGCTCTGAAACTTGAAAATCTTTATAGCTATGTAGTTCATACAGATGGATAATAGTTATCAAATGACGGGTTCTCTCCTTTTGCCCTCTGGCCCTGGTTAAAAAAACAAACAAAAACAAAAACAGGTTCTAGAGAGGCAGCTACATTCTGAGGCATCATCCAGCAACAGTCTGGAAACCGCCCTTTGGGGCCTTACTGAGGTTAGGGAAGATCTTGGTGCATATTCTGGCATTTCTCCTGATGATGGTTATCAAGTGATCGCAGCCTGGACTGTCAGCAGAACAGGATCAATTGTCACCACAGCCTTCACTTCAGGATCTCAGCATTTCAAGGCACAGTAAAGCAACCCAGAATTATTTAGCAAAATGATGTACAACCACACAGGTAGTCATGACAACAGAGTGACATCTAAGATCACCTTTCTCTGTCACATACAGCTGGGCATTGTTCAGAATTTTGCAGGGTTCCAAGCTTTCTGGTTTCTCACCATGGTTTTATAGGCCTTTCCCACCTTGTGGCTGAGGGAACTGAGGCAGAAGACTGATAACAATCTCTGACATTTCCCCTGTGAAGAGTCAGGGATGTAGACAGGGAAGCTGGCCCCAGGTCCAGTTCCTCATCTATGTGCAGCTCCAGGTTGAGAACAGATTGCCTTGGCCTGGGGCATGACAGGTGACTCACTGCCTGACCACATCTCCCTGTCTTTTTTCCCTTCCATTTGTTGGTGTTGCTGTCTCCAGCCACTTAGCAATTTCTGCATTAAAATAACCAAACAGTTTTTCGATGATTCAGTACATGTTTAGAATAGAAAAGAAAGTGAATCACAGATAAGTCTCAAATGTTACATGTAAATCCATTGCTTAGAGGTAATTACTGTTACCTATGTTTGTGTATATTTATATGTATGTGTATATTCCTATATATAAGCAGAAATGTATATGCAGGCATTTAATACAATCTGGACTATAGAAACCATTTCCTTACAGTGTGTTCTTTTTGCCTGACATTATTCTGAAGATTATTTCTGTTAACAAATGTGTACCTAAAAAAATAGCACTTTAGTCTGGTCGTTTCTTTTATGTCAGATGGTTTTATTTCATGTTTTTTTGAAAGGTGTGTATGTAGTTTTTTTATATATATATATCTTTTCTTTCTGCTTGCAAAACACAAACAACTCAGTATAACAATGTAGGAGTTAAAACCATTTTATTAGCGGGGCTGGAGAGAAGGCTCAGAGGATAAGAGAACTTGCACAGGACCTGAATCCAGCATCCATGCCAGGCAGCTCATATCCAACTCTAGATACCCCCCTTCTACCCCTATGAGCACCTGTAGTCCCGTGCTCATACCCCCACACAGGCGCAGACATGTACACTTAACTTGAATCACCTTTAAACAATTTTATTAGTATAGATTTGTTTTTCAAAGTAATGGATCTCATGACATTTGTACTCCCAAATGTAAGTGGAGGGGGGAGTATACATTCATAGCATGACCAATGTCCTCAAGCACTGTGCTATGGTCTCTGCCCAACTTCAGAACTAATGAGTCTGTAGTCCCTCAGAGCTTTTCTCAGGCTTTCCTCAGAGCCTTGTCTCCTTGTTCCCCAAAGGTGACCTGCTTCTGACATTTTCCCCGCACCTTAAGATTAGCTCTGTAGTAAGTGTTGTAGAGACAGTCGCCACACACACTCATTCAAGCATGCCTGCTCCCCAGAGCTTTTTACAGTGAGGCCCATCCACATTGTGTAATGTGGATGGGGATATTTTCCAACGACGTAATGCTGTGTTCTAGCTGTATGTGGGACTTGTTCTCCCAGCTTCCTATGGGGCTCCAGTGTCCTTGAGGAGAACTTGAGTGCCCATCTCGTTCAGAGTTCTGTGCCATCCCTGAAGCAATGAGAGCCAGGCCACAGGGTCGGTGCATGTGCCACAGTGCCCAAGAGAGTCCACTGTCTACCGCATCCCCGAGTATGAGTGCATTCTTCCCTATCACAATTTTATGGGTAGCATGGAAGTCTATCACTTACTTATGGTGGCCCTGTGTTGTCTGTGGCTCACATATGGGCTATGTCTCAGGCATACCTTTGTGTGTGTGTGTGTGTGTGTGTGTGTGTGTGTGTGTGTGTGTGTGTATACACAGGTGTTCTTAGGGGTTGAGTCTGAAGATTCCTCATTATCTGGCCCTCCATAATTCGCCTTTCTCCCCTTATAAAGCTATGCCAGACTCAGCCTTATTTTGGGGGATCAGCCTACTTTTTGTATAAAGAAACACACAGTAAATACTTTGGTTTTTACCAGCCATAAAGTCTTCGCCACAACGTTGTGTCATTGTGACACGAAGGCAGCACCAGAAACTGTGAGAGCAGGCACATGTCACCGTGTGTCAGCGACGAATGGCAGAATGGTTGGGCTCAGGGATCGTAGGTTCTGACCCCCTAGATTCTCTTAGTGGCTTCTGGGAGCTGAGCCATAGATCTGAGAAGATGAGCCTGTCTCTCCCTCTCCCTGGCATGCACAGGCTGTCTACCTCCGCTCAGAGGTTGTAACCGCAATGATCTAATTCCAGGAAATCGGCAAACGTGAGGACAGGCAAAGCAGATCCCGAGACATGGTTAAAAAGTGGGAAGGAAAACTATGGGTACAGTTCCGATGAAGCAAGGGCTGCACGTGAGTACCCGCTGGGGCACAGGGAGACCCGAGAGGAAGATGTGTGTGTGGGGTGACTTCACCGGCCTCTCAAGCAGGAAAACCTAGATGCTGGGAGCAATCAGTGTTTGGATAATTTTTTTTTTTAAGGAGACATTTTAGAGTTAAGAGTACTCTAGGAGTAGATTTAGCAGTAAAGATCTTTCTCTCTGAATGTTAAAAAAATATAACTTTAAAGGCTTTTCCTCTCCTGTAAGTTTCTCCTTAAAATTATCAGATGACCCCACTTAACCCTATTCAAATACAACGGGCACATAGAGCTCTGCTTCCATCAGTCAGATGGGATGATTGTTGGAAGGTGTCTTAGTTAGGGTCTTACTGACTAATGTAAGTTTTATAAAGGACAGCAATTAATTGGGGCTGGCTTATAGGTTCAGAGGTTCAGTCCTTTATCATCCAGGCAGGCATGGTGCAGGAGGAGCTGAGTTCTACATCTTCACCAGAAGGAAGCCAGGGACAGACTGAGCATCCCCAGGCAGCTAGGAGGAGGGTCTCCAAGCCCACTCCCACAGTGACACACTTCCTCCAACAAGACCACACCTTCTAATAGTGCTACTCCCTGGGCCAAGCATATACAAATCATCACAGAAGGCTAACCTACTCTGAGAAGTCTTGGTGCAGAGTCTCATTTCATGTAGTCACTATGGGGTAGGGACTCTCTGTGGGCAATGTCACAGTACTAAGTAGGCTTTGAAAGGGTGCATGGAGAGAAAAGGAGGCACACGCCATTCCTTAGCACCTAGAAAGAGAGTCTCAGCCACGTGGGCTGGCAAAACGAATTCAACGAAAGACCCTCAGCCAGGCGGCCCTTGCTGAGATTGGGTCCTACCTTTCAGTGTCCCCATTCTTTGACTTCACCCAGTCTGTCTCCCTTGTGCATCCGAGATTCTATGCCACATTAAGAAGTTCCCCAGAGCATGGGCTTCTACACCTGAAGATGCCTAGCTTCTTCCAGAATTTCTTGCTATTGTGCATTCATTAATATTTTGGACATTTTGCAAGTCATGTGATCAAAACCATGCCTTAAACCTAACCTCTTTGTCCTCAACTCCTGCCTTGCCCTGCGTTTATTTTTCCTTGGTCCGCTACTGAGGCCATGGGTCATCTTGTATTTAGATAGGACCAATGTGTAAAGAAAGAAACTGTTTATTTAAATTTTTATTGGTTATTTTGCTTATTTACATTTCAAATGTTATCCCCTTCCTGATTTCCCCTTTGAAACACCCCCAATCCCACCCACCCCTCACCCTGCATCTATGAGAGTACTCCCCTACCCACCCACCCACCAACCCACTCCTGCCTCACCACCCTAACATTCCCCTACACTGGGGCATCAAGCCTTCACAGGACCAAGGGCTTCCTCTTCCATTGATGCCAGACAAGGCCATCCTCTGCTACATATGTGGCTGGAGCCATGGGTCCCTCTATGTGTATTCTTTGGTTGGTGGTTTAGCTCCTGGGAGCTCTGGGTGGGGGGGGGGTCTGGTTGGTTGGTATTGTTGTTCTTCCTATGGGGTTGCAAACCCCTTCAGCTCCTTTAGTCCTTCCCCCAACTCCTCCATTGACGTCTCTGTGCTCAGTCAGATGGTTGGCTGTAAGCATCCTCATCTGTATTGGCAAGGCTCTTACAGAGCCTCTCAGGCGACATCCATATCAGGCTCCTATCAGCAAGCACTTCTAGGCATCAGCAAGTGACTGGGTTTGGTGGCTGCATGTGGGCTGGGTCCCCAGGTGAGGCAGTCTCTGGATGGCCTTTCCTTCAGTCTCTGCTCCACTCTTTTGTCCTTATATTTCCTTTAGACAGGAGCAATTATGGGTTAAAGTTTTGTGAAGGACTGGTGGCCCCATCTCTCAAACAGGGTCATGCCTAACCTCTGGATAGGGTCTTTACAGGTTCTCTCTCCCCTTTGTTGGATATTTCAGCTAATGTCATCCCTGTTCCACCTTGGGAGCCTCTTGCTTTTCTGGCATCTGGGACTTTCTGGTGGCTACCCCCAGTCCCCCATCCCCATTGCCATACACCTCGGTTCAATTTCCTGACCCTTTGTACATCTCGCCTCTCTCCTCCCACACCTAATCCTGCGTCTCTTTTCCCTCTCTCCTCCTCTCTTCCTCCCAAGTCCCTCCCACCCTCAACCTCCCGTGATTATTTTGTTCCCCTTTCTAAGTAGGACTGGGGCTGTTTTGTAAGTCGGTTTTCTTTGACTATACAGCACATGCATAAAGCACAAGGCTCTAGACTTACGTAATATAAAGAGAAATAACCATATATTCACAGTGCCATTGTTATCCTTCCATTGTCTGTGGAATTCTGAGCTTAACAGCCAAGATGGGAGGAAAGATTCATTTTGGCTCACATTCACAGGCTTGGCCCTATGGTGAGCAGAGCATCACAGAGCAGAGTACTTATATCACGGTGCTAGGAAACAAGGAGAAAGAAAGGAACAGGTCAGGGGCCCAACATTCTACTTAAGGCCATCTACCCTATGACTCAACCTCTTCCCACTAGGCTCTGCCCCTTATGAGCTCTTTATTTCCAGTAGTTCCAAGTCTTTAGTCCATGGGCTTGGGTGGGCATTCCATTTAAACTATAGAGAATGTTTTATGGTAGAACTACCTAGGAGAAAATGTCCTTCCTGAGCAATCCTAATTAATTATTAGACAATGCAATCTTAAAATAAATAATGTTTTGCACTGACAAAAATTCTTTTATTGCAGAAATTGCTTCTCTCCCTCCTAAATCTGGTGAAGTCAGTCTTCCAGAACAGCGCAGTAGCCTTCCTCAACAGGTGATGTAGAATGCTTTGTACATTTTTTCCTTTCATTTAAAAATACTTGTGGTAGGTACACGTTGAAAATTCATGGTGGAAGAAGGACTCTTTTCCTTGTCTGTTTCAAGCAGACAGCTGCCAGGAATGGGTGCAGAGAGGAAATAGCTCTTGCTTTCCTATAGCAGTGGCTGTAAGTCTATAGAATGTAATCTGACTGGGGAAACACTGATCTGAGCCAACAATGTCACGAGCAACATGCAACTTGTGTTTGTTCTCTTGGAGTCTCTAAGACCTGAGTTAGCTCTGCTATCCTGGCTGCCCTTAATATGCATAATATATACCTACACTGGGACCTCGGGCCATTCGTCTCATGGAAGGATGCTGGGTGCTGGGTTTGAAAAGCAGGAGAATAAGTGTGTTTTGCTGTGCATGTAAGGTCTGTGGCCATGAGGTTGAGAGTGGGGAAGATCCTGTTGTGACTGGAGTTTGGGTGGAGAAAGGAAGGAGTCGTTGGCCAGGAAGATGTCTGGGACCTCATGGAAGTTGGAGCTATCACTGACAGATGGCTGAGAGACAGGGTTTGGGTACAGAGGGCAAGTGTGGACCACTTCTGAGGTCTCTGTTAGACATCATCAAGGAGACTCAGTGTGCAGCTGAATGTGTGAGTTTGTCTTGTTTGACAGACAAGACAATGATTAAACTGCCCACTGGGAGCTGTAAGAACACAGTATGTTTGCTTTCTAATACAGAGTCAGCACTGGTTGTCATGCATGTGTGAGTTGGAGCTAATAGGCAGAAGATATTTTGTATGTGAGAATTTGTCAAAACATAACCAGCAATTTTCCCTGACCCATACAAGTGAAACTCTTAGAAAAGTGCACTGCAGGGAATCCCACGGTCCCACAAATGCTCTTCTCATCCCTTTTGGGGAAGCTGCCTCAGATCTCCAAACCACTTACTGGATGGTTTGATCTGTGCAGTGGCTGCTGTTGGCTTGTGACAGTGGCATAGAGAGTATGTTTGTCTTTGTGGTCCCTCCCTGATTATTCTTTTTGGACACATAGATTGACTTAGATTTCCGGGTAGCTCTGGGCTGTGTTTTTTCTCCCCGTCTCTGGGATCCAGCTGCCTGCGTGCATTCTGCCAATGACACAGACCTTTCAGGCTTTAAGTGGGTAGGAGACTCTGCCTGATGCTCAGTTAGATAGCTTGGGAACTTAGGTCATTTTAGGGGAACACAGGAAGTAAGCTGAGAGGATGGGGGTGGGGACTGTGGCACAAATGAAGGTGGGTCTCGGTGACAGATTGTTCCTAGTACACAATGTAGTCACTTCCTCAGGTCTTAACCTGGCAGGTAAACAAAGAGGTCAATTTTTCTCAATAAGGTAGATCCTGGGCTTGTACATCTTTGGATGGATCTGGAGCTTTAGAAATGGGGGGCAGGGGAGGGGAGACCAGTTTTTTTTAGAAGCACTAGTCTGGTGACCAAGAGGTGGCAGTTAACAGTGGGCAGGCTGCGGGGAGTGTTGTATGTTCATTCTTGGGGGGATCATGGGTTGATAAGGACAGGTGGCTGAGGGGTTCCCTGCCACCCAGCTGTAAGCATGATGTGTAAGATACCCTTCTTGTTGCTTTGACAGAATGGCTAGTAAAAGCAAAGACAGAACACTGTAGCACTTCAAACACTGTAGCACTTCAAACATTGTAGCACTTCATAAAGGCAAGTCCTTTATCTCAGCGGAGTCTAGGCGTCTTCCCAGGGTGGTGATCAGAGCTTTTGTCTCCTGTAAGGATGCTATAGTGTGTGTACCCTCCATCCTCCAGCCCTCCCCCACCCTCCACTGATCTGTACCCCTGGAAAGGTAGGAAAAGTGACTGAGAGTGTATCCTTGTCTTTTCACCCTCCCCTCTGAGGTCTCCCGTGGCTTCAATTTGCCACAGCCCCTCATATTACTATGAGGACATTTCTGTATATGCCCTGGCCTCTGGATCTTCTCCAGCGTGGGATGCTGGTTAGTTAGAGTTCAGGATGGTTGACTACAAGCTTTACTGTTTTAAGGACCCCCACTTTCACCCAGATCATAGTCTGAAGAGGTTGTAGTCTAAACTAAGCTCTGGAGCTGTGAGCCAGCCTGCAGCCAGTGTTCTTCCACATCTGGGTTGCTGGGGAACTCACTGGGCCAGAGCTTGCCCATAGAGACCTAGGAACATAGGGGCCCATAGCAACAGAGGCCCCTGCTTCTGTTGCTATAGGATAGGACTTGGAGCAGGCAAAGCTTGGTTTTGTAAGCAGCAGAGCCACTGCTGAGGCTCAGGGCTACATATGGCTCAAGAGACAGCAACGTTTGGGGCTATTTGGAGTTTTCCTGTCATGCCCCCAGCGTCCAGTACCTCTGAAACTCAGTCTCCATCTCCAGGCTGATGAGAACTGCTACATGTGTATCTTTATCCTAGACCATGTGACACGATTCTAATCACAGCCTATATCCAGCAACCACCCTGCAGCAGGCCCACTGTTGGAAGGCTAGGAGACTCCATCTTCTGATGGAACAGCTCTCACAACTCTTTTCTGTTCCATGTCTTTTCCAGTTGAAGCCTAGAGTGCTGGTGTCCATGCTGCTATGGAGAAGTCATGTGGGGCTGGGGGTAATGCTCTTGGGTCAAACTCTTCATCGTCTTCTGATAGTTTCAGTGCAGAGTCCTTGTAAGACTTCAGAAGGGTGAGGATTGTCACGGGACAGAGTCTTAGGGGGGTGGAGGTGTGCCCCACAGAGAGCCAGCCATTGTGGCCAGATGCTTAAGGAGGACAGTGGCTGCTGTGGCTCACCACAGAAGATGGTAAGCTCTGTCAGTGGTGCAAGATAAAGATATAGGCTTTCAGAACTGCTTAACTCCATCGTCTAGAGCTCCTTTTTGTTCAACCCCATCTGGGGACTTCCTAGAGTATTGGAGCATTAAAGATTTATTTGTTTTATGTGTAGGAGTGTTTGCCCACATGCGTATATTTTGTATGTGCAGTGCCATCAGAGAGACCAGAATAGGGTGTCAGAACTCATGGAAGTGAAGTTATAGATGATTACGAGTCACTATATAGTTGCGAGGAATAGGACTTGGGTCCTATACAAGAGCAGCACATTTTCCTAACCACCTCGGGTGCGGGGGTTGTTTTAGGAATTTGTGCTCCCAATTCTTGCCATATCCTGATAGAGACATGAGGGTGTGTTTGCAAATATTGGACGCTTGAATTACTAAAGAATGCCGGCTGGATATGAGGTATGCATGGCACCTATAGAAACCTGTGCCTGGTACCCTGATAAATCAGTGCAGCATATCCAGGAAGTGCTTGGGGTGCTTGTGCAAGCCCTTAGGGCTCTTCTAGAGTGCCTAGACAACAGCGGGCCTAAGAACCAGTGTTTTCACATGTTCTTCAGGTGACCTGCTTGGGAAAAATGTTCTTGTAGACACAGGCAGCCTTTTGTAAGGCAGGGTCCTCTCTGAGTTCTAGGAGGGCGCCTAAGCTGGGCCTCATGTGCCCAAAGCACTGAGCTTCTTACGCATCTGGGGTGCAGTGATCGGCCCCAAGCACGAGGTCTGGAGGGTCAAATACTACCCCCATCTGCAGCAGAAGTTTTTTTTTTCAGTCTCCAGTGTTTTAGGTGTGCCCTAATACACACCACATTCAACATGGCTAGAAGCATAAGATTTTAGGCTGCAGAACCTAGTTCAGGCATTAAGTGTCTAGAAAAGTTGGAAGGGAAATAGAGATTATCCAAACATTCACCTGGCCAAGCATGACCCCTCTTCAGTGTTGGCTCCTGCCATATTGTAGGGTATGCGGTTAGGGTAAGGAACATGGTCACTGGTTGCTAAGTAAGAGCTTATTATAGTGATAGACATAGCTCAGGTGTACCATGATTGACACATCTGAGGTCGGAGCTTCCAAGGCTTTAAATCTTTGCTGCAAATCACAACCAGCTCATGGGACAAGAGAACCTTTTCTATTTTGGTCTAAAAACCATGGGCTTTATGAATGCCTTGTACCTAGATGAGCGTGCAACACAAACGGCCATCTTTCCTTCTCTTCTGGTGCCTTCATTTGTGGTCAGTCAACTCTTCTGGTTTTTTTTTTTTTTTTAAAGCAATTTTGTCTCTTTACCATTTCGTTTTCGAGGGCGCATGAATGTTTCATAACCCAGCCTGTGCCTTCCCCACTAATCCATTCCCCCCGTTGAGATAAACAGAAATAAACCTGTGATAAATTTAGAAAGCGGCAGCGCGTTTGTGCACCCCAGCAGGGTAAACAGAGGCAAACAACCGCAAAAGCCTCCAACACTCCCAGCAGAAGGCACCCTCCAGAGAGACCCCCAGCAAGACACTCCATCCGCCAAGCAGGCTTCCTTTCCCTAGTGGGAGTCTGTAAATGAAAGCCCCACAGCAGCCTAGGACCGTTCCCACTCAAGATCCACTGCTGCTGAATAATTCATCCTGCCCGGCTGCATTATTTAAGATGTTCGATACGCTCCCTGTGCCCTGCAGCCTGAACTGCTACCCTCAGGGCAGGCAGGGAAAATGGGTTGCACATAATGTCTTTGCCTTTGAGACAGGGTCTCGCCGTGTGGTTCAGAGTAGTTTGAATTGATGATCCTCCTGCCTCAGTCTCCCAGGTGGTGGGCTTACAGACACATGTTAGACTTGTCCTCATGTCCTCTTAGGGTGACGTCGCTGGCCTGATAGAGGAGCCCGGGTTGGTTTACAAGGTTTCTGAATGAGAAACCAGCATCACACAGTGCCGCAGGAGACACGGGGGTGGTGGATTTCAGGCCAGCGTTTCCAATTTGCTTTTGCTCTTTTAGAAGGGATGCGTGTTATTCAAAGACATCCATAATAAATATCTTACGTTTAAAAGGAAAGACACCAACCAGGTAAAGAAAGAGCTTCCATAGGGAGATTAGAAAATAAAACAAAACAAGGAATTTTTGCATCTGTAATTTAGTTTGGTAAAAGTGAGACCTGGATTCTTGTTATGAGCTTGCTCTTTGGGCTTGGAAAGCACCCAGAGTGTGTGTTGCTGAAGAAACAGAAGGAGAGGGCGTGTCTCTGTCTAGTGGTTCTTCCCTGTTCCCTGGTGAGTGCCTCTCAGGTGAGCATGGTGCCTGGGGCCCAGCCAGCGAACACACTGACCCTCCTGTCTTTGTTACCAGGAACTTGATAAACATCAGCCCAGCCCAGTGACTCATCCACGAGTTTCCTTTGACATCGCCAGTCCTCAGAAGATCAGAAATGTGACTTTAGTGTAATAATAAAGACTTCTCATGGCTGTGCTTGGTGTACACACACCGGGCAATATCATTCTCTTCTGTATCCTGAGACCACATCTCAGCTTTGCCAAAGAGGCTGCATCGGAGGCACCAGAGCTGCTGTTTTATAGCAACAGGAGTTGGTTTTCCTCTTTCCAAGAAGAATTTGATCTTGAGGTGTATCATGGTTTTGGTGAATTCCTTAAGGTGACCGAGTAAAACATGAGGGTCTGTCATGGTGACATTCCTCATGACTTGACACTCCTGCTAACCCAGCAAAGGGCAGATATAGATCCTGCCACGACCTTCAGAATGCTTCTGTTTTCTGAGATCGTGGTAATATGGTCTTTATGTGTGTTTCACAGCGAGGGACATCACTGAACCTTATTACAGAACCAAGAGCCTAACAACTAGCATCAACTGTGTCTTGTAAGTAACTGGCCCCTGGAGCTCAGGAATGCAATGAGAGGAGAAGCAATGCACGTGTTCGGATGCTCTGCAGAAGACAGTCTTTCGCATACGCTCCCTTGTCCTTGTCACCATGGTTTTGGGTGAATTAGGTGTTGGATTCTGCCTGATGAGGGACAAAGCTCATGTTCCACCAGCATCATGAACGAACGGGGAAGAGATATATACTATTTAATAAACAATCGAAAAGCCAAGCACCTTGTACCATCTTTTTCTACTGCATTTTTAATTTATCCTTTGAGAATTCCATAGGTGGACACAATGTATTTCTGTCCATTCTGTGATGTTAAAACCTCCTCCAACACCTCCCAGATCTCCCAACACCCCCATTCCAACTTCATGCCCTCTTTGTTTTCAATCAGTTTGGCTGTATATGGATGGGTGTGGGTTGTCCACCAGAACATGGGCAACTAACCAGGGCTTACACTTCCAAATTCTAGTCCATCGCTGAATGAAGCCAAGACAGGAACTCAAGCAGGGCAGGAACTTGGAAGCAGTAGCTGACACAGAGGCCATGGAAGGTACTACTTACTGCCTTGCTTCTCACGGTTTGATTAGCCAGCTTTCTTATAGAACCCAAGGCTACCAGCCCAGGGATGGAATGGGCTGGTCTTTCTCCCATCAATCACTAATTAAGAAAAAGCCCTACAGGTTTGTATACATCCTAATCTTATGGAGACATTTTTTTTTCTTTTTTTCAGAGCTGGGGACTGAACCCAGGGCTTTGCGCTTGCTAGGCAAGCACTCTACCACTGAGCTAAATCCCCAACCCCATGGAGACATTTTCTTAATTGAGGTTCTCACCTCTCTGATGACCATACTGGTGTTAAGTTGACAATGAAAGTATCCTGGACACCTTCCATGCTATGATGTTGACTGGCTTGGTCTTGTACAAGCCTTGTCCAGGCAGCCATGGCTACTGTGAGTTCATGAGTGCAATGGTCTTGCCGTGTCCAGAAGGCATTGGTTTTTACTAGTCCCCCTGACATCTGGCTCTTACAATCTCTCTTCTGTGATGGTTCCCGAGCCTTGGCCAGTGAGGGTACAGCACAGTTGCCTGTTTAGGGTGAACACTCTACAGTCTGTTATTCTCCACACTGGGACTGATTATGGTCTGTATTAACTGCTCTCCATTGAATGAGGAGATACCTCTGGTGAGAGAGGGCTGGGAGTTGGTGCTGCCTTTTAAAAATTATTATTTTATGAATACATGTGTCTGTTTTGCCTACATTACTGTGTGTTTATCACATGTGTGTGGTGCTCATAGATGCCAGAAGAGGGCATCACATCCTCTAGAACTGGAGTTTTAAAGATGGCTGTTAGCTACCATGTGGATGCAGGGAACTGAACCTGAGTTCTCTGGAAGAGCAACCAGTGCTCTTAACCACTGAGCTATCTCTCCAGCCCTGGTGCTGCCTTTCACAATGCTAAGATTTGCGTGGTAAATTCAAAGAATCACAGTGTTTAGAAATGAAGCAACTGTCAAGAAGGAAGTCAGGAGACCTCAGCTGCTCATCTTCGTGTGTCTTCTCTTCCTATGTAAAATCACCATGGATGTTAGGATTCAGAATGAGATTTCTGCCCTTTCCAAATCCCGTTTACATCTAGGTATGTATGCTCAGCGAATTTCACTGCCTGCATCTGGTGCACTCACATTTAACTTAGAGGTAGGACCATTATTATCTTGAGATCCAAACGGGTTGGTGCAGATTTCTCTGCTGGCTAGCAGTTACTCCCATGTTTAACTATGCTGATAGGTAGCATTTGGCTTTTGACATTGCCAAGACTATTACTGTGAAGACTGAACAAATGTCTATTCACCTTAGTGAACCCACAAGTGGCCAAGGTACAGATCCACAATCCAACTTGGTGAACCTATGAGTTTTATTGGGGCTACGTATAGAAGCTTGGGTGAAGGTTTACTTAAAGGAGCAGAATTCACTCTAAGACAGCTGCATCACAAAAACCTACCTCAGCATGGGTGATGGCTCACAAGATCTGGAAACTTCAGACACAGTGCACACCCTGCAGAGGCTGGAAAGTGTCCTTTCCAGGTTGTTCTGTTGACCTGATGCTCTTGTAGGCAGCTCAGCTTTTCTGAGAGTAGCACTTGGCAGTCTCTGCTGCTTATATCCTCACTGGCAGGAGGACCTAGTGAATCTGGTCAATTTCAGGGACTTCCTTGGAACTATTTTGAGTTGTTCAGTTCCTGTCTTAAAAGCTTCACTGCAGGACGGAGCATTTCACCCTTTGGCCAACATCCTGTCTCAAGAAGTTTCCTTCTAAAATTGGATTTTATTGTGGAGGAAACTGCTACCCAACCATAGATTCTAGTGAATTCTGTGAAATTATTAAAGGAAGGATCAAAATGGCATTCCTTGTCACTCAGCACTCCCACTTATTGCAGTGTCACATAACACTGCTTATTAAGTTTTCAAAACTAAACAGAACACAAGATCTCCCTCAATTACATCAGCCCACTTCAAGAGGTCAACAGTCATGGTTAGTGCTACTGTATTCGCGTACAGACAGATGATGGGGTTTTGTTATTGAAGCAAATTCTGTTGGACAGAGATGTGAGAGAGGGGGAGAGAGAGAGAGAGAGAGAGAGAGAGAGAGAGAGAGAGAGAGAGAGAGAGAGTAGAAAATGACCTTGACATGTCACAGGCTTTTTCATGCAAACACAAATCTGTGTTTTCTTTGGTGTGAAAGCCTGCAGTCGACCGGTTTCTATTTAGGGATCCTGCAAACCTCAAGGCAGCTCTCAGCTCAACGTGGTGTTTTGCTGATGTGGTAAAAGTGTCTTTCACTTTGTGGACAGCTGAGGCAGGCTCAGGGGGCTGGGGTGGGAGGAGGCAATCGGCAAATGACATAGACAAGGTCAATTCTCCAAGGCATAGATGAGGGTCTCTGGTGATGAATGATTAATGGGGGTGCAAATCTAGTTCAGTGATTGCTTCCCCAAAGCCTCGTGCCATTAAATGCTGACTAGGAAGTGACCCATTTGACTTCCTGGCTGATTTTGAACTTGCCTGAGCTTTCCAGGGCCTTCTGTAGTTGACTTAGAGCAGCAGGACTGAAGCAGTGATGCCAATCCATGAGGATTACTGCCTTTCCTCTGCTCAGTGTGGCTCTGACCTTAGGGAGGTGAGCATTGCATTGCATGATCCCAGTAAGCAGACGGCATCAAAAGTGAGTGTGGGCCATGGTAGACAAGAGCCGTCTTTCAGTATCTTGCTCCTAAGGTTGAAGTGTTTAGGACACCTCGAGAATGGGCAGTTCACTGTTTGAAAACTCTCCTCTTCTGTGAAACAGAGGGTAGTTGACAAGCTCAGAGAGGGAAGAAGGTGAGGGAGAGGTGCTAAACAGAGTCTTGGGAAGATGGAGCATGCCAAGGACCTTGACAGGGAAAGGCTCCAGTGGCCTTGGAGCAGGCAAACTGAGAAGGCCCGAGAGGACTGACAGGGGAGTAGACTTGGCTAGACCTGTATAGAGCAGGTCTTGTGGTTGTTGTGTCTTTAACTGGAGGGACATGGCCAAACTATGGGAATCTTCCCTGAACCAGCCCCAGCTGGAAACCAGATACCCTGTAAGCTCATTGACATTAAGGTTAGTGTGTAAGTTGTTCCCTGGGGAGGACAGAGCTGGGTGAGGTGTTGAGCAGTGGGTGTGGGTGTATGAAGAATGTCCAGAAATCAAACAATGGAGAGTGCCTTTGTGAAGAAGGAAGGGCATACATTCTGCCTAGCAGCTGCAAGGCTCCTCTCCTTAAAGGATAAGCCACTTACCTGAAGTACACATCACCAGGATGCCCTAGGCATGCGCCTTCCTTGATTGAGTAGCTCAGGCCCTTTGGTTCCCATGTTCACATCCACAGAACAAGGAGACAGAATGGTGATCCTCTGAGGTGCCCGCCTTACCTCAGAGATGTTCATACACACAGGCAAGCTGGTACCAGCACCCATCCTCTCCTCAGCCAGTGTGGCCCAGTGGGTGGGACCAAAGCTATCTTTTTAGGTATATATAGCACCATTCACCCTGGTAGTACTGAGGTTGGTGTTGCTATAAGTGGCAAATGTTTGATTCCCTCCAGCTCAGCTTCGAACCCTTGGGCACTGAGACCTTGACAAACGTGTCTGTGGTCTCTGGTGGTGGCTTGAGTCCTAAGAAGCTCCCATTGTCTTCCCTATGCTGCTGGGAGCAGGTGCTATTTCTAAAAAAATGCAATGGGATATTGAGCATTGGGGCCATAGGAAGATCCATGAGAATTATTGTCCAGAAAGCAGCTTCAGGCTGCTAGTAATACTGGGTTGATACAGAGAAAATTCCAGAAGGTTCTGGTTAGGTCTGTGGGGGAATGTAGATAACCCAAAGGTGTTGTAACCCAAAGGTGTTGAATATATTTTTCTCTAGAAACATAGTGTGTGTGTGTGTGCATGTGTGTGCATGTGTGTGTGTGTGCATGTGTGTGTGCATGTGTGTGCATGTGTGTGTGCATGTGTGTGTGTGCATGTGTGTGTGTATGTGTGTGTGCATGTGTGTGTGTGCATGTGTGTGTGTATGTGTGTGTATGTGTGTTTTACAGGATAGCTTCATTTGTAAACAGCAGGCAACTGTTTTAATTTCATAGACAATAAAGTCTGAGGCAGTTAAACTAATAGAAACAAATCTAAATAAAAAAACTAACTTTAAAGACTACAGTTGATAGTCCATATCCCCCCCCTTAGAAAGTATAAGTTGGAAAGCTAGGGGCAGGGTAGCAGGCTCCTATCCTGAGGGTGCCAAGGATGAAAGTTTTGTCTCCTTTCTGCCTCCGTGCAGCTTCATGGTTTGTGTGTGCATGCAGTTGTGTGTGCTTTGTGCCTCTGTATATGTGTCTGTGCATGAGTACGTATTTGGTAGGTGTATAAATGAACTGCATGTATATGTACTTATATATACATATGCGTATGTGTATTTGTGTGTACATGAGTATGTTCATTTACATGGCACATGTATATTTTTGTGTGTTAATGTATATGCTATGTATTTATGTGTAGACTCCAGTTTGCCACACCGGCTTCAAGTCCAAATTGCCTTTCTGGCCACCAATGATCAGAGGCCCCTTTCTGTATACAGGGGTGACAGCTGACCAGGACAGCTCTTTGTTTGAATTGCAGTCTTGGTGACTTCTTTCCTATCCCTCTGACATACTCCTTCCTTTATTACTCCCAAGGACACCTTCCATCCAGTGACTTCTAATTCCTCTGATTCTCTCTCTCTCTCTCTCTCTCTCTCTCTCTCTCTCTCTCTCTCTCTCTCTGTATCTGTCTATCTATCTATCTATCTATCTATCTATCTATCTATCTATCTATCTATCTATCATCTATCTATTACCTGTCTGTCTGTCTGTCTACCTATCTGTCATCTATCTATTTCTGTTGCAGCTTGGACTTCATGTGGTTCCCCCAACACCTAGAGCAGGGGTTGTACCTAAAGCTCTTGCCTATCTGGGGACTCCATTCCCCTAACTGGGCTGCTTTGTCTGGCTTCACTGGGAAAGGGTGTGTCTAGCCCTGCAGTGACTTGATACGCCAGTGTCTGCCAGTGTCATGGGGATACTCAGGGTACGGGTCACCCTTTCAGAGGAGAATGGAGGTAGGGATGGGAGAGCGACTGTGAAGGGGGACCAGAAGTGGCAACAGCTGTCTGAATGTAAAATGAATAAATAAATTTATTAATGGAAAAATGTATGTTCGCTTTTTGTGTATGAGTGTTTTGCCTAAATGTATGTGTACATACCACATGTGTACCTGGTTTCTTTGGAAGCCTGAAGAGAGTGTTGGATTCCCTGCCAACAAGTCACAGAAGGTTATGAGCCACCATGTGGTCACAGGAAACTGAGCCTGGGCCCTCTGTAAGAGCATTAACTTCTCTGGATGCTGAACCATCTCTCCAGCCCCCTCCCATAAGCTTTACCTTGACACTTGACAAGCCGTTCTTTCTGCCTGACTCACCATCCCTGAGCCCTTCCAACTCCTGACTTAGCACCTCTGACATGTTAATGTCACCATAAGTGTCTCCTCCCTGGTGGCTAATGGCATAGATGCGATGCTGGACACTTTTGCATTCAATGCCTGTTTTCCTATTCAATTCCCTGCAGGAAGGCAGGCTCCATATTGGCCTTTTCTTGCCTGTTCTGATGCTGCCTGCATGGAGACAGGCACCTTCTACATCACCAGTGAATTCTTACAGAAAAAGATTTAATACAAAGGTTCATGTGAACATTGATTTCACTTCTAGGCAGGGTTTGGCTGCATTAGGAATCTTTGTGCTTGCTCAGAACTGGCCACTCATGGGGTCCTTAACTACCGAAGCATCGCAAGCCAGGGAGCAGACATTGAGGGGTATTTCATTAGAGGGTATTGCAGTGTTAGAGTGCCCCTCTTTGGAACCATTAGGCCCACAGGAGCATATTGGAGAGGAGGCCTGGAGAGAAGTGATTGAGCCTGGGGATATCTTCCTGTGTGGCCTGGGGTGTGGTGTTTGAGCATCTGAGAAATGTGGTCATTGGCAGAAGTCTGGCTCATCTCCATGTGCATCAAAGGTTGCTTACTGTTCTCTCTCTCTCTCTCTCTCTCTCTCTCTCTCTCCTTCCTCTTTCTCTCTCTCTGTCCCTGTCTTTTATTCCTCTCTCCCTATCTCTTTCCCTTCCTCTCTCTTCTCTCTCCCTCCCTCCTCCTTCCCTCCCTCCCTCCCTCCCTCCTTCCATCCCTCCCTCTTTCCCTTTCTTCTTATGGAACTGGGACTCTAAGAACACCCCATGTACTAAGCAAGAACTGGACCTCTGAGCTATGTTACCTATTTCTTTTTTACGTTCTGTTACTTATTCTTTAAAGATTTACTTTATTATTTATTCATCTATATGTGTGCAGGTCTGTGTGTGCATCCATGCAGGTACAGATGGATTCCTATGGAGGCCAGAAGAAGGCAGCAGATTCCCGGAGCTGGAGTTACAGGTGGGCTGTGAGTAGCCCAGTGTAAGTGCTGGGAACTGAGCCCAGGGCCAATGCAAGCACAGTCAGTGCGTTAATCTCCAAACCGTCTGTTTAGCGCCTTGACTTTTTATTTTGATACATGGTCTCTCACTAAATCACTCAGACTGGTCTTGAACTCACACTGCAGTCAAGGCAGGGCTTGTATTTGCAGCCTTCCTGCCCACGCCTCCCCGGGTAGCCAGGACTGCAAGCTTGTATCACTAGACCTGACGGATTTCTTAACAGTTAACAGCACTAGTAGTCACTGACTTGGAAGGAAGCTTGTGATTCCAATACCTAAAAATACCTGCAAAATCACCCTATGTCCCAAAGACATTACAAAGGCTTTAAGCCAATTTCTAGCCACAAACATCTCACTGTGTATACAAGTACAGAATGTCTGTCACACTCATTTGAATTTTCCACAAATACAATTGCATTAAAGAAAACACCGAGGAGGGGTTGAGTTTGGGGCTGTATGTAACCTCAACAAGGACTGTTGGGCTCTTGGTAAACTGTAGCTAACAGCCTTGCCATAGGAGTATCTGAGTTGCTAACAGGGCTTACCGAAAACCCCGGATCTGCTTGAGACATCTGCTGATAGGGAATGCAGATCCACTGGCCTCACCTTCTTCTGTGCCCTGCCTTTGTCTAGATGATGGCTTTTTCCGTAGATATTTATACAAGCTCTGCTGTGTCTTCTCTCTGCTAAACTCACTTTTCTGTCATCTGTGAACCTAAAGGATTCATCTTACCTTCATCATTTACACACCACACCCTGGCACTAAGCATCCCTCTATCCGATTGCTCAAAATCATGGATTTGCCTCTGTATATCTACCAGCCATTCTGATTACTCTCTCTCCCTTGCTCCTGTCGGTGTCAGGAAGCGCAAAACAGAAATGACTAAAGAAAATCAAATGGACCCCTAACCAAACCAAGAACACTTCCAAACGTTACAGGAATTCACGCCCGACTCCTATAAATAGTTTTCAAAGTATTTAATATGTGTCTTACGATACAAGACGGTTGACTTAAGTGCCTGCTGCCGAAATGATCCGTGCTATTTTAGAAGGCAGGGGAAAGCGTCAATAAAATATGTTTCTGTCATGAGAGCCTGCAAATACTGCGAGCGAAGTTTATATAAAAATTAAAAATGAATAGCTGAGGAGAGAGGAGAGAGTGGTAGCACGTACCACAAAGTGCTCCTTAAGCTACACATTCTGTGACATTGTGTAGGGCATCCTGAGAGCATCGCACTCTGGAAAGGCTACCCACGGGTGCACAGTCAGATGACTGGGGCTTTGAGATAGGCTCTTGACTTTCCCTGGGGTGCAGCCTCTTTGGTACCTCAGAAGTGTCACACTGATAAAGGCCAAAATGCACCATTGTTCGGTGACCTTCTACAGAAGCATCGGGGTTAGCCAATAAGCCCTCTTTGTCAGAGCTTCCTTTAGACATAAAGGCTATTCCTGTCTGAATAGAATTTCCAAGTTCTTGGTTTTGCTGATGCTTAAAGCTTGGCTTAGTTTACAGTTGCATCTCTGTGAACTTGAATTTAGGAGCCAGAATGACCTGCTGCTGCTTCTCTGGTGTGTGGATGCTATAAGGACATTTTAAGGTATTAGTGAACTAATCAGAGAATCAGAATTGTCATGTGAATTTAGTTATTTCGTCCCAGTGACCTGATTATGTGACCCTGTGGAAGTGAAATTGATGAGATTAGCAGTGTGGGATTCTCCTTCAAAGAAGGTGGTTCTGGTGAGGAAGAGCTGGGGTTAGGGAAATGGAGTCAGGAAAGGTAACATCCGGGTGTGTATGCTATCAACGTAATGCACAGGACCAGTAAGGGTTGTCATTGTAGGTGGACTGAGCCCAAGCCCAGGGGCACCAGAGCAAGGAACACAGGCTGCTTCTCAGGTGGGTCTGCTCACAGGGCTGGAGGCCACAGGGAGGATGTTCTTCCACTTTTGTTGGTGGGGGACGTTAGCATCTCTCCCAAGAGTCTGCAGCAGAGAGGGAAGACTCAAAGCGGCTGTCAAGAGGGAGGCTACAAAGTGAGAAGGGCTGTGTCTGAATGCTTTACCCCAGCCACAGACAGAAAGAAGCTGAGTCAGGATATGGGGTTCAGGTGCTTCTGCTTCCGGGGATGGCGCCCCACTTTTCCCATCTATTTGACTCTTGGTTGGGCAAACATAGATCAGGGAAAAGAGCTGAAAAGGGAGGCAGGAAAACTACACCTTCTGGTGCGGCTTTAGACCTTCTGGTGTTATAGCAAACTATGTGGCATATAGAAGAACGGTGTGGTCTTGCAGCTGCGTTTGGATTCTGATGATTACAGGGAAACAAATTCACAAAGAGGCCAGAGAGTGACGGGCAGTCCACTGCAGGTGATGTACAGGGGTTCTCTCTTACAGGACCACAGGAGCGAAGCTGCCCACAAACAAAAAGCGTGGGGTGTTCTTCCCACCTATTTACCTCTTCAGGACAAATGAGATCAGGCACAACAGGGACCTGAAAAATAATGCAAGGTTT
>NC_046157.1:47816410-47873910 GCF_011064425.1 Rattus rattus | reverse complement strand
TGCCCCTCCCCCCACCTACTGGCTATCATGACTATTCGAAACATATTCCATTACCAACATAATTTGTAACATAGCATCTTTATTGCTTCACTAAAATAATAATGCAAAGCATTCTATTAGATTGCAAACCATCAGAATCAGGTATAAAATGCAGCATCATTCTGGGCTCTAGGAAGCAGGCACTTCACTCTGAGGAAACTGTGCAAATGAATGAAAAAAGCTGGCAAACCGTCAATGTGTCTAAAAGCCATAAAAATTGTTTACTCTTTGAGTCTGCAATTCTACTTACAGAAAATAATCCCAGGGGAAAAATAAACACATCTACAACGATCGATGTAATGGAACACAGCATGACATTTTCTAAGAATACAGAGTAGAAGAAAAGCAAACTACTGTGGAGTGTCAGAGATGCCCAGAATCTGCTAAGACACCATGCTATGTCAGGGCAGCATCCTAAATCCGACACAGCTTCTGCTTCCTTTACGGTGGGGGAGAGCTGGCCAGGGGACTAACAGGGATGCTAGCATGGCTGAGCAGTAATGCAGCTCTGGAAAGATCGTTAGGAGAGCACACCCAGGTCAGAGACCCAGGTTCCGACCGGCCCTTCCTCCATGGCAGTTGCTCCCTAGCCCAGGAGTCCTCCCTTGAGCATTAGAGAAGGTTGGGGAAAATAGCACAACTCTCCTACAGGTTTGAGGTTGGGGCCTCTGGTAACTTAAGTAAGCAGGCAAGAGAGCTTGTCATTTGTGCTAATGTAGACATGACCAGAGGACATCATGTCACGCGAACATAGATGGACCAGGAGAGTGTCCTAGGACTTCATCTAGTTGTGGAATATAAAACAGCTGGCTTAGTAGAAAAGGAAAGTAAGAGTGGTGGGGGCATCAGAGGCTTGGGAGGGAGGCTAGGGCAAGGCTGGACAATGGATTACAGATGTGAATGGAAAGGAGAAATACATTTGGCTTTCAGTTTCACTGCAGGGTGACTCCATAGCAACAATCTACCATGTATTTCAGAGCAACTCGGAGAAAGGACTTTTGAGTGTTCTTACTACAAAGAAAGAGTGGGCAATATGCCAGTTCCTCTAATATGACCATGACAACGTATATAAGTCCAAAGAGCACATATTGTATACTACATGTATGACATCACCCATCAATCAAAAGCAAAATAGGACTCTAGAACTGGGATATCTACATAAAAGGAAGAATAACCCTTATCTTTGTAAACATTTTTCTTTCTCTTTTCATTCTTCAGGACAGTTTCTTCATGTAGCTCTAACTGTCCTGGAACTCACTCTGTAGACCAGGCTAGCCTTGAAACTCATTCTGTAGACTAGGCTAGCCTTGAAACTCACTCTGTAGACCAGGCTAGCCTTGAAACTCACTCTGTAGACCAGGCTAGCCTTGAAACTCATTCTGTAGACCAGGCTAGTCTTGTAACTCATTCTGTAGACAAGGCTAGCCTTGAACTCAGAGATCTGCCCTCCTCTGCCTCCCAAGTACTAGGATTAGAGGGTGTGCACTACCACATCTAGCCTGTAAACATTATCTGAACTCTGGCAGTGATTAACCATCCCTGCTGATGTGTTAATAAAAACTCTACATAGACATGTCAAAAAGGCATATAAAAATATCAATATTTGGTGCCATAAAAGAGATCCATAACATATTGTTAATGGGAAAATCATGATTACAAGCCAGAAGTGATCAGATATTAGAAATCATACCACCTGCATATCTGCTAATGGGAAATTGCCTGACAACCCAGGCTAAAAGTATCGACAATCTTTTCTTTGTTTTTTTTTTTTATTATTTTGGTTTTTTTTTTTAAATCATCCTGTTGTTTGTGAGATATTTCACACCTTTAAGACTTGTTGTCACAGTCTCTTTTCTCCCCCACCAATAATCTGAATTTCCATGTAAAATTTATAGGTGAAAAAGCTACTATGATTTAATGTGAGTATCAGTGACGGGTAAAGATAAAATGTGGGTACCATCCTTAACAAATACGGGATGATACAAGGTACATTCGCAAACAGGTAAGACACATAGATGGGTAAAGGAACATCAGGTCTCAGAAAGTCCCCAGATGGGGAGCAGAAATGTCAGCTAACAAGGAATGAAATATTTTAAACAGTATTAGTAATTTACATACAAAAGTTAGTTTTCACTCGTAAGAGTGTGATGATAGAGATCTTGTCTACTGAGAGGAGAGACACATGCCCGTAGGGAGCAGAGTCCCCTCAGGTAAGACAGACTAAGCCTTCCATGGAGTCATGCTGGCTCACTGTTAGGAAGTTACCTGCAGAAAATAATTACTCAGATGCTCAGTGGACTGGATGAATAGTGCTCTGTAGCAGGGGTGCTCACAAGGGCAAAAGCCTGGAGACAGCGTTAGGGTGGAACAGAGAATGTGTCCAGCAGCAACATCAAAAGTAATTTTGATGGTAAATGTCACAGAAAATGTTCACACTATCAAATATGCTGTGGATAGGAGCTAAACTAAATCTGTTCTGTTTGTCCATTTTAATATAATAACACAAAGTGGGGGCTCTAGATAGAGCTTAAAATAAGTCTCGGGAAGAGATTCGAAGTAGCAGTTTTTATCTTTCAATGAGGTTGACTCCCACAGGTTGAGGAGGAGCTACAGCAAGAAAGGTTTGTTCTTTTTTAAAATTAGCTGTCTTGCTCTCCCAGTCTCTGTCTAGAGCCCCTTTGCTCTCTCAGCCAGTCTACACCAGGAAGATGGTGCCAAGTCCACCACTTGCTTTGCCTTCTATTGTGGTTGTTTGCATAGGAAGAAAATACTTTTACTGTAAAGAGAAAAGGCTAGAATACAAATTGTGGTTAAGGGAGCAGGGAAACAAACCTACACATGATGATTGACCATGAATGACACATCTTTACCATTGGGGAAGAGCATGATTGGTCAATGGGCTGGTTCATCTCCCTCAGTAGATGCATAGCTCTTAGTGATTGGATGAATGAGTTACTGAATGGGAATAGAGTTTCCTAATTTCGAACAGACCTTGGGGACTGGAGAAGACAGTGTCATGAATGGAAATTATTTTTCTGGTGTCTAAAATGGTATTACCATTGGTTTCCAAGTCATATATTGTAATTTAACAAATGCCTATAATCTACAAATGGGATGAGTTGTCACTCTCTTGAAGAGGAGGCATGGTGTGTTAGCAGGGACCCTAGCCACCATCTCAAGACTGCTGTTGAAAGCAGCACCCATGGGTGATCATATGTAGCACTCTATATTATCCAGAGATGTAGGGAGCGGCGCGGCGAAGTAAAGATGGTGCCGACAGCCAGCCCTGTCCGAATGTGAATAACTTACCGCGCATGCGCAGGCTTGTCCCCTGTCAGGGCAGCTGTATGATAATGAGGTGAATCTGGCGCCCTCCTGTGGTGAACAACAGTACTGCGCATGCGTGGGGTTTTGCACCTGACGTCAGTCTGGCTGGGGCGGTACTATGCTAATGGCAGTTCATGCCAAGTGCCAATCTCTGGAGGACAAGTAGCTGGGATGACAGTGGGGTGACTCGTGCCCCACCAATCCCTGAAAGAATATTAGCATACTGTTGTGTATATAAGGCAAGCAGCTTTGCTGCTCGGCGCGGTAACATTTGAAGCTGTAACACTTGGAGCTGTAACACTTAGAGCTGTAACACTTAGGGCTGGCTGCTGCCGCCGCCGCCTCCCAGTGCCAACAAGGAAGGTGTCCTGCAGTAAAGGCTGTTGAGAAGAATCCAACCGTGTTGCGTCTTCCTTGCCGGCCGAGGTGGGCGCGACACAGATATATCTTAAAAAAGTCAAATATTTTAACTCTAGCCCCGAAAAGCACAAAGTGCCAGGTACTAAGGAATAACTTCCATCAGTGAATAATTCCAACACTGGTGCCTTCTTCCTTCTATTTGTGTTGTCAGGAGCCCAACAGAACCACGGTCACAATGTAGACAGGAAGGTAGTATTCTCCAGAGGTTGAAATCAGTCTTTCCAAGGACATGTTAGGGGATTTTCATGATTGGAATTATAAGTCCTTCATTATCTACTGGAGTGTATATGAGATAGTTTCGGGTGAGGGAGGATAACATATCTACTTTCAAATATCGCTAAAAGGACAAATATTGAAAACATATTGTATGTTTAGCATGCAACAAACAATTTGAGCAACTTCATACCTTTTGAGAATTTCCACACAATTGTAGGCACAGGATAACCCTCTGCAGAGCAATTGAGAATCACTGCTTTGCCATAGATCCCATCCTGGTCCCGGGGCTGGACCACAAACTTAGGGGGAACTGAAAAGAGAAATGTTGTCATTCAGACAGGGCCACTGATTTAAAGTTGTCATCTTTTAAAACAATTATCTCTGTACACCTTGAAGTAAGAGAATGTTTCACACCAATACCAAGACAATAGCTATATTTGCAGCTCAGGATAAATGGGAGAAACAGTTTAGGTGCTGGTGGGTCTTCTACATATATCATTTTAGTGGGAATTTCATTTTTTAGTAGGGAAATTGCCCTTTCATAGATATGTGGGCATGTGATACTCAATCTTGTCAGGAATTCACAGAGTAGAATCACAGCCACTATGTAAAAGAAGAGGTAAAATATATGTTGTCCCCAGAATCGTACTTATAGAGGATGAGCATTTTCTTGGTTAAGAACTGTTCAAAGTCTTGGTGAGTTTCTTCTAGCAGAAGATGAAAGGATCCCTAATTGGACCTGTAGCATACCCAACTGTCCACTTACAGCACATGGCTTCGTGCTAAACTAGTTGTAGAGTCTGAGTGTTAATGAACGGGTCACCAGTCTTCTAGAAATGGTGGTATCTGACAGTGGCCTAATCTCAGTGCATCTCAAGCAGACTGGGTTACCCATGAGATGGACTCTCAGTGAGACGGCCATGCATCACTAAGAGTGAACATGCAACATCCGAATGGTGCTCCCTTCCTTCCCACATCTGGGAAAATCAATCTTGCTTATTTTTGATTCTGTAGTTTCTAATGTTGAGATGCACGCATGAACCTTGGTGCTGCAGACAGATGGGACATGTCTAGCTAGCACATGTCATAGACCGAGAGCGTGCCCAGGATCTCACTGAAATAAGCAGCTCAGAAGCACGTTGAAATGATACAAGCCCCCGTGAAGATCGGATGGGCCAACGGGTAACCAAGAATGAGGGGAATCCATCGAGACTAGACAAGCAGCTGGAGATGGAGCTCAGGCTGGTGTTTCCAGCCTCTCGTCCAGCTTTCTGTAGAAAACACCACGCGTGAGGAGATAGCAGAGCTGAGGAAAGAACACAGCCCAGAGGAGCACCTCAGTCTTGGGTTCTGCTGATTTGTGCAGTTGACCTTTCCTGTGTGTTACAAAGTGACTCGGCTTCCCAACATGCAAATTAGGGACAACTGTGGTACTCATTTCACAGGACTGCCATGGGGAAAAATGAGCGAGATTCAGAACTTTCAGCACTTTGTTGGGAGAAACAAACGATGCCAGGCTTTGAAGTAAACATTCCATTCAGCAAACAGATCTGGGGTATTTGTAAACTGCCCAAAGATTTCACTTTAGGTAAATCATATTTTGAGAATAATGCATTCAATTGGGTGCATATATTCTTGGAATAAATTAATAAGAGTTGAGTGCCTTAAGGTCAGGAGATATTCTTAGGAAAATAAGAGATTATACCGGGGCTAGTGTTTCTTCCCTTCCTTCTTCTTTCTTCTTACCCTTCCTCTGCTATCTTTCATTCCTCCATCCTTCCTCTGTCTTTCCTCCCTCTCTTCCTTCCCTTTTAAAAAAGCTTAAGTTTTAAAAATTGTATATGTGCAGGCATTTTGCTTGCATGCTGTGTGTGCACTGGCCAAGGGCATCAGTAGAGGACACGGGATTCCTGGAATTGGAATAACAGATGATTGTGAGCTGTCCTGCAGGTGCCGTGAATTGAACTTGGGTCTTTTGGAAGAGCAACCGATCTTCTTAACTGCTCAGCCATCTCTCCAGCTCCTGTTGCTAGCTTTTGTGAGACAAAGTCTTGCTATATAGCCCAAGTTGGCTGTGAATTTTTTAACCCTCCTACTTCTTTCTCCCAAACTCCAGGATGATGGGTGTTCCACAATATGTACCCCCACACCATCTCAAATTTTCTAGTAAAGATGGTCAACAACCATCAGGGTAGATTCAAACTTTAAGCATCGTACTAGACTCATTGTCCACAGCGTGAGAGGCAAATCTGCAGATAATTCTGCCAAGAGGAAGAGATGTTGCTTTACTGGATGAGACAGCCAGTTACACGTCTCTAGTTACTGCTCATCCATGACCCCTCAATTTGGCTCTAAGCTAAAAAAAGTTATGCTCAAAAATTCATCAAAGATATCTATATGGAATACTAACACATGGTAATTATAATATAGTTATGAATGGAAATGGTCCCTGGATTGGTAGAATAATTCTAAGTTATTACTCAAGAACTTTTCAGATGCTGGCAAGGATATCCTGTGGGTTCCCTAAGTATGCGTTTCTCCCTTGTAATAGAACCCCCTCTTCTATTCCCATATTGGTCCATGCTTTCATAAAAACCCAAGGCACAAATGAGCAGGCTTCTGCGTTTTTATGGGAAAGAGAATATCTAATGGCTCAGTTTTATCCACTATTTACGTACAATGCTACTTGAGAGAACATGGAAGAAAATAGACATTACTGAGCACAGAACTAAGCCGCACCTTAACACTTCCCATCACATGGAGTTATGACTGCACTTGCCTGTTTTATGAGCTTCCAGGTGATCCCGAGGCCCCCCAGCCCAGGTGTCTTTAACAACCATTGTTCCAATGGCTCCTTAGAAAGCCAGGTATGGAGGAGTAGGTGACCACAATGGCAGCTCACGTATCAAAGCAACTTTTACTGTTTTCTGCTTCCTTGGAACTTAATCTTTCCTCTTACTCTGGAATACAGGATTGACATCCAGACTAAGTGATTTGAAGCCAGTTCTGACTGCACTCTGCTCTCAAGAGAAACAAAGCTAGGTAGGGTGAGGGTCACATTGTCTCTTATCTCAAATGCTCTCCATTTGTCATTTATGTCTGGTGTCATTTCCGTTACCAGTGCTCCATGTGAATCTCTTCTCCACCCAGTGATGTTAGGGATGCTTGGAAAACCATCACATGCTCCCGGGCCCTTGGCCATGTCCAGGTTCCTACACTGCTTAGAAAGGCCTCAGCAACCTGCCCTCACTCTGTTCCTTGTGGCTTTTTCAAACCATTCCAAGCTCTTCCCGCTCGCTAGTTCTCAGGATGCTCTTGCTTGAGTCTTCATCTTCCCCTCTGTGCCTCTTTTGGATGCAGTCCTATTTGTCACTTCTTCTGCTTCAGCTGGAAGGTCATTTAACTGGGCACCTTTCCTGAGGCTCTCTCAGTGGAGATTGAGACCTTCTCTGAACCCTCTCCAAACCCCACTTTTGTTATACCTGTTTGGTATGGCTTTTCTAACTGCCTGTCTCCCAGATCAGGTTCTGCACCCCGTGAGAAGAGAATCCAAGTGCAGGAACTTGGGTGACATCTTGATCACATTCAGGGCATTTACTACCAGTAGGGGAGCTGGGGACTCTTCCAGTAACCACAAGCTCCAACCACATGCTCCAGCCAAAACTTTAACTATTTTCATGTGGTGAATTTCACCAACTTGATGTTTGGATCCCGCATGAACCAAGTGCCAGCTTGCATTCTGTAGTTAAGGGCTAAGGCCCCAGTTTGCCATGTGGATTTATCTCTGAACAGTGACAGGATTTATCTCTGGCAGTGAGCAGGAAGAGTCTTAAGTAACTAGGTCCTTCAATCCCTGAAGTTATAGGGTAACTCGCACTATGCCAGTTGAGCAGATGAGAAAGCCAAGCCTCAGAAGTTGTCCATATTTCCAAGCTCACACAGATGGTGAACATGCAGCATTGTGGGCCTGGTCAGTCTTCAGAAAGTTCTAGCATCATGTCTGCACCTTTTTCTTCCTGACCTGGCTTACATATCAAGGCAGATGGAGCTCGCCCCTCTGTGAAGTCTGTGGTCATATCAAGAACACCAATGTTCTGTGATCAAGGTATGTTTTGCTCTTGTAATTAATAGCCTGTCACTCCCAGACTCCCAAACCACCCTCTCAGTGACAGGCAATTTCAAGACCTCTAAACCACCCATTCTATTTCGACATTTCCCAAGCTGCATCTCAGACCAAGACTGTACAGCATATAAGGGAGGTACTTCTCAATTCCAGCGAAAGATTAAAGAAAAAGGCCCAGAGCAATTTGCTGTGTTTTTGATACTTTCATGTGATGAATTTCATCAATGTAATGTACGGATCTTTCATGGACCAAGTGCCAGCTTGTGTCCTGCAGTGAATGGCTAGGGCCCCAGTTTGCAAGGTGGATTTCTCTCTGAATGGTGACAGTGAGCAGGGAGAGTCCTAAGTCACTTGAAAGTTATTATTCCCTTTATTCAGCTGGGATTTTCAGCACAGCTGCACAGTTTCCAGACCTGGGAAATGGCTGTCCCTCATAGCAGGTGTGATCCTGAGAGCACCCTTCCTTAGGAACTTTGTACAAAGAACAGAGGGGATTGGAACATCAGGAAGACAGCTCAAACAAAACCCCACTGTCTGGTGGGCTGGCTGCTCCCCTGGGGAGGTGTGTCCATCAGGCCTTCTCACATTGATTGGCACACAACTGGTCACCAAGGGCAACAAAGAACCTTATGCAGACAGCCCTCGCCCTGAGTTCTTCCTGCAGCCACCACCAGGTGTCTCTGCTTCTCATGCTGTAGGCCTCTTTGCTCCCCAGTTCATTCCAGTGACTCCTGTAAGTAATAGATTCCTATGGCCTTGAGACTTTTCTTAGGACCCAAGAAGCAAAGTCAACCCTGCAGCTGACCTACCTTCCACACACATCTCAATTAGCTCCTTCTGCACTCTCCCATCTCCCTCCCTTAGCACCAAGAGGATTTCCAAAACTCACTGTCTTTCTTGCTCTTATCCAATCACATTGCTGTTTCCTAAAACTTCAGGCTCCTCCCTTGTTCCCCGTAGGACTCAGTGCGTGTATCCCCTAAACTCAGTGGTGTAACCTTCCTTCTTCAGCGGAGGGTCTGATGCTTGACGCATTGCTTGACCCATTTCTATCTCTGTCCTATTGATCCAGATGAGTTTCTGTCATCTCAGGGCCTCTTCTAGGTTCTGCTAAAGTATGCATGCGAAGTACATGGTTGCTAACGGGAGAAGGGAGCAATGAAATAAATTTTAAAAAGTTATTGTCATTTGGAAACGTGTTAGAGGTACAAATATCTATAGTTGTTTTAAGGATTTATAGCTAAGAATAGTTTATTTCTCTTCAGAAAGTAAGACACAAAGACACTGGAAACATCGCTGGGAAGATTGTTTAGAAAGACTGCAGTGGATAAAGGCCTTGAGAAAGAGAGTGTTCACCGAGCTGCGTATCCCACATTTTGGTATGTTCTTTTCCTTTTAGCCATTATCTTGTTGAAATAATGAGAGGAAAAGCAGCTGGAAGGGACCCTGACATCAGTTACTTGCAGAGTTGTTCTATATTTTTCTCATCAGATCTTGCTTTTCGCTTATGTGCGTGTGTTTTTGGACCGCATTCATGTTTACGGGCTGCATGTATGTGGTGCCTGTGGAGGCCACAGGGGCATCAGAGCCTCGGGAGAAGGACTCACCAGTAGATGTGAGCCTCTGCATGAGTGCTAGGAACTGCATATGCATTTTTCTGCAAAAGCAATCAGTGTTGTTACCTGCAGAGCCATCTCTCCAGACCCAGCACCCACTTAGAAACTAGTGGAGTTGATTTTATGACAGGACAATTACCTGATATGAAATATGGTATGATATAAAATATAAAAAATATCAATAAAAGGTAAATCAATATATTTCACCATCCTGGTTAGTCTCTGGGGAAGATGGAGAAAGACTTGGAAATAATCACACAGTCAAAATGCAGGGCACGAACAGAGTCAACCTGTAAGCTCCATGAAGGGGTGAGTCCTGGTCTTATTGTAAGATGGGCCGAGAACAGTATGGGCTGCTGTCTGGAAGCGAGGCCTTCTTTACAGGCCCCTGTGACATTGCGAATTTTGGCAAAACTTGAGGATCACTTATCAGTGATTTTGGAGGAAAATTTAATCCTTTCCACAGATATGGGAGATAGATCTATTTCTGAGGATGGCTATTTAATGGTCTGAGTTAGGATTAGAAATCACACTCATGTGACCTTTAATGTCCTGGGTGGGCTCCGTGGTGCAGTTCACTTGCGATTCTGCCCCAGATCGCCGTGTTAACTGTGACTTTCCCCATCACAGTAGCTGGTGTGTGAAGCTCATTCTATCCTCAGAGCTCTGTCACCCAGCTGGTGATGTGCCTCATACTCAACAGAAGATAAGTTTTGAAGAACAAGTTCATGACTAATGAGATTATACTCTACTTTGTAACTTAAAGAATGAGTTCAGTTCTACTTCAGTCGACCTTGGTCTTGGCCAAAATAATAATGCTGTGTGCTTGCTGTTTTTATAATCCCAAGTAACAACTAATATATATATATATATATATATGCATATACATTTATATATACATATATATATGTATATATGTATATGTATGTATGTGTATACGAATATGAATATGTATATGAATATGTATTTGTATATGTATATCTATATGTATATCCAGCTAACTCTTTTTTATCTACTGTCTTTATTTCCTGACCTCGATCCTTCAGAATAGATTATATTGAAGACGGTCTAGGCACTGTTATGCCCTTCACAAACAATGGCAGTTCTGCTTGGAGGAAGAATTGGGAGGCTAAGACAAAACTGGGAGGGGGGAGTTCCTATTTTCAATCTTGTTGAACATAGGGGAAAACGAATGATTTCCTAGTTCTCGTAGCCATGTGTATCTTCTGCTCATTTTTAATGAAGATCTAGTTCGTTGCTTATTTGCCATTGTTTCTGTTTTAATTGTTTCCCAACTGTGTGAAGTTGGCTGACTTCTCCCCATGACTTCCAGGTGCACAGCATTCTCTGTGCTTTGTGGGTGAGTATGAAGAAATGCATCTGTTTCCCTCAGCAGAGGAGAGGTGCAGAGGGGACTTGGCTCCAGACTGAGGAAGGACAGGGGTCCTCTGCTCAAGGAAGTCAGCCATCAATGGTCCTGAAGGTAATAATGCTCAGAGACCCTGGTGTTTGGGGTTTTACAGGACAAATGATCAGCATACCCGTACACCTTCCTCTCAGAGTTACCTCCTCAAGGCACATGGATACCGCTCCCTTAGAGAATCAGTAAATCCCACTGCATCTGTACTTGATGGGTCAGCTGGCAACTACTGCTGTCACACTTGCAGCCTGAACCACCACGGCACTCTGGTGTCTGAAGCAAAGACCCGAGGCATAACCAGCACATCTTCAGAGGACCGAGATCACTGCGGGTGCTTTCTACATGCTAGACCGCTCTGTTTTAATCACCCATAGATACTAGGGCAGCAAACCCAACTTAAACCATTGCAAAAGCTTCCCCAAACCATGATGCATTTAACGCTAAATAGAAGGGAGGAACAGAGAGTCTTACATCTGTAAATTCACCGCTGTGCTGCAGCTCTGTAGAAAAAGCTATGGTGCAGGGCATCAGTAAATGTTATTTTTCAAAGACTTTACTTTTAATTATGTGGGGGTTGGAGGTGTGGGGAGTCAGTGAGCACAGGTGCCCCGGAGGCTTGATCTTCTGGAGCTGGACTTAGAGTTGTGGTTGTGAGTTACTGAACCAGTGCTGGTCACAGACCTCAGTCTTCTGCAAGCACAGTACACACTCTTAACTGCTGTGTCATATCTCCAGCCTCATAAATGTTCAACAGCCACCAGTCCAAACGATAATATGTGACTAAAAGCTTTATACAAAAAAATAAAATCAAGTCAAGACTAACAGATTTTTCTCCTTAAAGACTTACATGTTCGGCAGAAGCCCAGTTTCACCAGACCCCACAGTCTTCCCTCGCATATGTTTCTAAGCAAATACATCTAATTTGTTGGACATCGTAGAGATTAGACAAACATACGTTTGCTTCAGTGTTTAGAGGAACTCATTCTTAATTTCTATAGCTGTGATTCTTTTTAAGAGTGTGTGTGTGTGTGTGTGTGTGTGTGTGTGTTGGGGGGGATAGTGAATTTCTGTTCCCGATTCCTTCCTCAGAATTTCAAGCTATGCCTGAACACATGGGGTACATCTGTCCACGCACCTCTTACAATCAGCTGGCTCTGGTGTTCCACGGCGGCCGCCTCGTTCCGCGCGATGCAGGTGTAATTCCCGTTGTGCATCAGTGAGAGGTTGGAGATCCTCAGGGAGCTGGTGAAGTCGATGTTGTCGATGGTTACACCGAGGCTTGCTGGAATCGGCCGGCCATCCTTCTGCCAGGTGATGGTGATGGGTAAGTCCCCCGAGACCACCACACATGGGATGAAGACCCGCTGACCGATGGAGAATCTTGGGAACTCAAAGGGTTGGATGAAAGGAGGAACTGGGAAGAAAAAGATGAGAGAGCGAAGGCAATAATGAGTGGCTGGTACCTTGCATGTGTGTTTTTTCTTAAGCCATCGCCCCCTGCCCCCAAAGAGTGTGTAGTGATCCATGAACACAGCCCAGGAGAATATGAGCTACAGGAAGGCTGGCAAAGGGTACCTTAGCCACTCAGATTTTCTCAGCACGCTGAATGCAAAGCATGGTTCATTTGTCATTCAGCAAATGTGATTCATCTAATTCAGTCAACACAACTTTAAACAGTGAAAACTATTTTTGGTTGGCAACATTTAAGCCGTGCTGCAGTGTGAAAACCACGAGAGGGCTTTGTGTTTGGCATATCCACTAACGTTTTTACACATGGTGCTCGACGGACACTCTTGTTCTCCTCTCAGCTGCCGCTGGCGTGGATATGCAGGACCGTGGATTCCAGTATAGCACTCAGCACATCCACGTGTCTAATAAGTAACAACTGTAAACTACAGCTTCTTATCTTAGGCAGTTAGGGTGACCCACACTCCTTAGTCTTGCAAGTTCTGTAAATAGCATTTTAATTTATGAATGGACTCATGACAAGGTACCCGAGTAGTCGGACCATGTGGATAATAGAGCTGTCAGTCTGGCCAATCAGAGACTAAACAGTCTGGAGGGTTCTTTCATAATTCAATCCCTCTATAAAGTGCTCCTTGTCCTCTTGCCTCAAGCCCATGCTTCCTTGGCTCCTTCGATGACCTAGGTGACTCTTTACATCATAGACTAGTGAGTAGAGACAAAGGAGCCAAGTTCGAACCCTAGGAGTGGGCAGGTTATTAATGCACTGCCCATGCTGGCATTATGGGTAGTTATTCATGATGTCACTGTAGACGGGGAAACTGAGGCTCCAATGTGTTGATTTGCACTTTGACTTGGAATGAATTTGTCTTTTTAGGAAGGCTCAAGGCATTTCCATCTGGCTAAGGTTGGAACATACATTGCTAGTCATTGTTGTACTTTTTGCATGCACTTTGTTTTTAAAGATAAAAAAACACATGTTTTTAAATTCAAGGGTTTAGATAGAACATATGATGCAAACTTTATTCAAAGCAACTTGTGGGGGGGGGCATTCTGCCAGATGAACTGACAGAAGGGGGAATCAAACAGCAAGCTGACATCCATAGGGTCATCAATCCACTATAAAATCAGTTCTGTTATCAACTTGAGGGAGTTGTAGGAGACACAGCCAGGAAGACTAAGCACAGAACCACGTACTCGACCATTCATTCACTTAATGAAGTGCTCAGCAAGCACCCGGCATGTGCTTGGCCACTATCGTGTGCCCTGAGCCCAGCAACAGACACAGCGGATGGGCCTCTGCCGAGTGCAGTACTCGTGAAGACATAGGCGGCAGATAGCAACTCAGCAGGGTCGCGGCTACTTGGGGACTTGACATTATTACTGCTGCTGCTACATGCTCTCAGAAGCAGCTGCCAAAGAACTTGGGATTGCAAACACAGCCCAGAGCTAGGAGGACGAGTCTTGAGGAGGCTTGAGTTTCATCTTAACCAGAGATGTTTAGAAACAAACACTGCACAAAGCCAATGCCCAAAGTATCACAGCTCTCAAAGTGGAATCTTAGCTTTGGCTCTACATTGCTGATCTGACTCTGATATTAAGGGCAGAGCCTCAGGAGGATGTGGAACAGGACAGGTGAGATGTGATGAGGCACGCCAGAAACCAGCTGGGGAAATGGTGGCAGTCCATGGACATCTGTATCCCTTCACATCTCGCTCCAGTGGGTATAAATGTGCAAACAGTATTAATAGTGGCTGGATTTTAATACTTTGTGAGATAAAGGACTACACTACTCATCCTCGGTTTCTTACACACAGAACCCCGGTCATTATCATACTTAGACTAACACTGCACCTTACTGCTGGCATGGTGCTTGCTGTCCGGATAGCAGATCAGTTCTCCAAGGTAAGAGCTTCAGAACTAGGCTGAACCGTTTCCCACCTAACCATGCATTTAACCAGTCTATGGGCCTTGGTTCCACTGTGTATAAATGGACAACCAGAATTGGAGTCCTTAATCAGTTGGCCCAGTGATTTAATAACCCTAGGTAGCATCTAAGTGAGTTTTTAAGCATTTGATTCAGATCATGTGTCTGTAAAAGAAGAAAAGTCAACAATGAAAACACAATGAAGGAATTAAATTTCCCTATGGGTTTTCATAAAAAGGAAATGAGCATATATATACATACACACTATATATATATATATATACATATATATATATATACACACACACATAAATACACACACACACACACACACACTTAATTTCCATTCCTCATGTCAAACATGGAAAGTAAGGCATTTGGCATTTGGATTTGTGTGTGTGGGTGGGTGGTGTGTGTATGTGTGGTGTATATATGTGTATGTGGTGTGTGGTGTGTGTGTGTGTGTATATGTGGTATGTTTGTGCGTGGTGTGTATGTGTACATGTGTATATGTGTGGTGTGTTATGTATGTATACATGTATTAGTTGGTTGTGTGTATGGGTATAGTGTGTGTATATATTTGTGTGTGGTCTGTATATGTGTGTATATCTGTATGTGGTGTGTGTGCGTATGTGTGTATGCGATATGTGTATGTGTGTGGTATATGTGTGTACATGGTGTGTGTATATGTGGTGTGTGTATGTGTGTATGTGGTATGTATATATGTGGGGTGTGTGTGTGTGTGTGTGTGTGTGTGTGTGTGTGTGTGTGTGTGTGTATACTCATGAGAGCATGCGTGCACATTGGTAGGAGAGCAATCTAGGCTGTTGTTCCTCAGAAGCATCTTGTCTTTTTGAGACAGGGTCCCCCTTTGGTCTGGAGTTCACCAAATATATGAGGCTGGATGGCTAGAGATCCCCAGGGGCCTGCCCACCTCCAGCTCCCCAGTGTTGGGATTAGTAATGTGCATCCCCACTCCTGGTCTATCTCAGGCAGGCACTGGTATTGAACTTGTGCCCTTGTGCTTGTGAGATAGGCACTTCACTTACCAGATATCTCCCTGGCCTAAGGGAGGGATCTTTATATAACTATTTAATGATGAAACTGGTGAACATAGGCTATCAATAATTGTAAAATATAGCAGTGATCCCTTATACTGGGAGAGTGCTAAGACAGAAGAATGACATGTGACAGTCATTTCCTAACAGTACAGAGTGGGGATTGCTAGGGTTTCCTGGCTGTTCCAGGCTCAGTAGTGGAGACCCTTTCTCAAGGGAATAAGATGGAGAACAGTGGACCAAGATACCCAACATCCCTCCCTGCTCCCGCCCCCAACACTGAATGCTTTCCAAACATCTACAATACTTTATTTTATCAACACACAAAATTACTAGGGACACCACTACAGTTTTGTAAGTAATGACAGGCATGGCCTTGAAGCCACACTGCTGACAAGGTATACATTCAATTCACTGAGAATTAATACTACAACTGAAGAGATGAGCCAGTGGTTAAGAGTACTGGCCACTCTTGATGAGGTTCAGTCCCCAGCACCCATGTACTGGCTTGAAACTGTACAGAACTCCAGTTGAAGGCATCACGGTCAAGTTTGCATCTGATACTGTGTTGATCACCTGCTGCATTAGAATGGGCCACCTCTTAAAAGCATATTAGATGCCTGGATCAATTATCTTTCTTATGACGACCTCCATGGTCACCAGGCATAGATGTGGTACACATAAGACCTGAAGGAACACTCATAAAATAAAATAAAATAAAATAAAATAAAATAAAATAAAATAAAAACCCAGAACACCAATGCCAGCAATTGTGCCACTCAGAAGATAAGCCTCGGCCACGAGCATCTTAACTTTGAACCACCATGGTGTTCTTGCTTCCTATATTTTACAACCTGATGTAGCTAGATGCTGAGATTTGGGACATCCTGACAAGATTTAGTGAAAAGCTAAAGACAAGGGAGAAGCTGGGGGTAGACATGAGCACATAATGTGTCTGGCATTGGGGAGCACTGTATGGGAGCACTGAACAGGAGCGCTGAACAGGAGGACTATATGGTAGCACTCACTATACAGAAGAATACTGTCACCACAGTTAGTTTTCCTGTTACTGATGTAAAAATCACACAAAATGGTTGAGACTGAATCAGAAGTCATGGTTAGTATATTTAAAAAGGTAAGGACTCCTACTTAAAGATCTAACGTGTTTGTTGAAATCGAACACGTCCAAAATAGTTAACTTGCAAACTTGTACGATTAGAGAGGCAACGAGTCAGTGGAATGTCCGTCCCCAGATGACATCGTGGTCATGTTTGCATCTGATAGTGTGCTGCTCCCTTGCTACATTAAAATGGGCCTCCTTTTAAAGCAGATTAAAGGCCTGGACCAATTAACTACCTGTATCACCAACACGGCCTCTTGCATCAGTTAGAGTTACACGTTGGATCATGAAATGTTGAACATTCTCTCTGAGGCCCAATGCAGAGGCATAAGGCTCAGGTATCCCTTGTAATCAAACCAAGTGATGATGATGATGATGATGATGATGATGATGGTGGTGGGGGTGGTGGTGGTGGTGGTGGTGGTGGTGGTGGTGGTGGTGGTGGTGATGTTGTCATCATCGTCACGTCCCCTTTCACAACTTTTTAAAATGTTGAACCACATGATCAGGACATTCTGACTATTCAGCTCATTCAGAATACCCTCTTCAATGAGGCAAAGCTTCCAAATCCAGATGACAGGAGAAGCTGGCAATATTACAGGAGTGGGATTCCGAGTGTTATATACACTGGGTTTTGACATAACCTTTCTGTAAGAACTATGTAAATAACTGCTAAATGTCATCCATTACCAGGTTTGTGTGTTTAGGATGGCAGGGGCCTTTCTCTACGGGGCCGAGAGCCTTCCACTCTCGCAAATGCCAGTTCCCACTCCTCTTCCTTCTGAACTCACACTAGGGACGTTAAATCAGGTTGATCCATTTCTACATTTTACCTTCCACAATAAAAACTATATTCTGTTTAAACAGGAGCCTGGTGCATTAATGAAGGATCATGTGTTGAGTGCAAGTCAACACTAGGCAATTAGCAGTATTATCTCCACTCAGAGTTTGAGAGTGGTGTGGAGAGTGGTATGCTCACCCTCGTGGTCAAGTGTGGAGGCCAGATGTTGGTACTGGGATGCCTTTGTACAATGGCTTCTCTACATCAATTTGAGACATGGACTCTCAGTAGACCAAGGACTTACCATTTTGGCTAGAGTGACTGGCCACTGAGACCTAAAATCCACCTGTCTCCCTCATCCCAAACACAGGGTTACAGGTTCTGGTTCCAACACCCACCATTTTGTGGTGCTGAGATCTGAACCAAGCACATGAAGACCTTTGCCTTTTAAATCTTCTAGGATACAGAAACGGACATCTCTCTTCTCAGCCCTCTTCTTCCTATTTCCTTCCCCTGTTTTCTATAGGTTATTTCTTCTCCTTCTCCAAAATTTTTTCTTCATTCTTTGTGTGTAGAGCATATGTGTGCAGCATATCTGTGCATGTGTTTATTTCTGTGTATGCATGTGTTTGTGTGTGTGTGCACATATGTGTGGTGGTGGAAGCACATGCATGTGAAGAAGTGTCTTCTTCAATCATTGGCTACTTTAGTTTGCATGATACAGGGTATATCATTAACCCCGGAGCTCACCAAGTCATCCGGACTGACTGGTTAGCAAGACCCAGGGGACCTGCTTCCTCAGTTCTGGGATTACTGCTATGAGGTCTGGACTCAGTTCTAGTCTTGCACAGCAATCACTTTATCAACAGTGCTATTTCCTTAGCACCCTACCCTGTCCTTTAACATCCATCTCCTTCGGAGAGAACTACACTGTTCAAAATCACCTCTATCTTCAAATTCTGTACAGCATAAGGAGGCAATCGCTGTGAACAGCCTATCGGAGTTCAATCCCAATGACACACTGCCTGAAAGGCCATACTCTCATGAGACCTGGTCAGGAAATGCTCAGGCTTCTCACTGGCCACTGGCCAGGCACATGCTAACTGCAGCTACAAAGTGCACAGCATGAGGCTACTGACCTGCTGGGCTTGCAGCCAAGTACACCAGCCCCAGGCTGTTCACAGAGAGGTTTGTCTTCCTTTAAATCTCCCTACCCGTAGAACAGGACTCATTAGAACACATAGGATATAGCTGAGTCCTACTCACTATGGGACCCTGTGGTTCCAAAGCTACTGTAGAAGAAAGACATCCTATTGATTCTCATGTGACTTTGTGGTTTGTGTAGAATAGCCCAGAAATAAAGGAAATACATCGATTTTCCCTCTTTTTAATTTCCTACTTCTTTGTGGTATAAGTATCTTTTATGTTTTAATTGCATAATGGTTTTTGGAAGGAAGTTCTTTGGGATGGTGGCAGACACAGGTTTATAGTCTGAGTTGTGAACCACTCTGATATCCTCGAGAATGGCTTAAAATAGAGAATGAGGTTCCTATGTCTGAGATGTCATAGTCAGGATATGAACAGAAACAGACACATAAGGTATTTAGCTCTTGGTTCTTCCCAGCCATGAGGAAAATGGTGCCAACACATGGTCTTGTTCAACTTGTTAGAGCATTCCTGCCATCCCTAAGTTTCTACATGGGATTCACTCCCCTGACCTGGCCAGCAGCCAGAGTGGGCTCACAGTGAATTAGACTGTGGGTGGGGTCTGCCTTGCTCTGGGAGCGTAGGCACCAGGCCAGCGTTTAGGATGTGAGGTACAAACAAAAAGAAGAATGTTGCAGGCAGAAGAACTCAGACTGAAGCGCATTGACAGAAGCTTGGCCCTGTGTTCGGCCTCTCACTCTGAGTTGCCCTTGGGCCTCACAATGAACTTATATTAAATGACACTCAGATGTTGACCTAGAAAAAGCAAGGACAGCAAGAGCCAGCAGGGCATCCTGGAGTTCTGCCTGCTATGGGGATGGCTGGGGAGGGCTGGGGGGGGGGAAGAGGAGACACAGTCCCTGGGACGTGGTGGTGAAGTCCCTTGGGGGTTGAGTTATAGGCTTTCCTTAACCTTGTGTCTTGGTGCAATTCCAACAGTCCAAACTATGTAAAGCATATGGTTGTAATAACCCCTGCTTTCCTCAAAGGTATTCACGACTTATTAAGTAGGATTTGGGGTGTGTTTAAAGAAATTTGGGGGTGTATTTAAATCACATTTCTCACTTGAGCAAGTGAGAAGCATATCTCTCTGAAAGCTAACTTCACAGAGAATCAGCCTACGAGAGGATGTAGCATGTAAAGATGAACATATGTGTTCATTAGTAGCCATCCCATGTAATGTAAGTAGGTGTGTAATCTGCCTTCGGGTGCTGCACCTTCCCACCTTTGCTGCTTTTACTTATTTTGGACTATGACTGAAGAACAATTACTATGCGGGCGAGCTCTCTTTCAATTTGGCCCTTCTTTCTATACCTGAGCAAACAATATCTTGCTAGCTTTCTTTGGAACAGAAAAGATGCTGGGGAAGGGAACACAATTTTGAAGTGTTTGAAATTGTTTCTCATTACCTTAGAGGAAAAAAAAAATGACCTGTACTCCTGTGGGATTTGGTGGAGTTTTTTCGTTTGTTTGTTTTGGTTTTTTGGGTTTTTTTTTTTTTTTTTGTTTCTTTTACAGCTGCTTTTTGTTTAGTTAGAACTGAAATACCAGCTTTATCTATAATATTTGAAATAAGCATGTTGGTGTTTTCTTTCCCTCATGCCATCAGGGTTCCATGGCTTCCCTTACCGTTGTGATTTACCATGCAGGTAAATCAGAACAATGATGCTGTCACAGAGGAGAGCTAGGTGTCCTCCTCACCCACAGTGACTCTGCTCACTTCACTACACACACACTCATGGTCTAAGAAGATGTCGTTTTTAAACTGGTTTGAAATGCTAGGCATTTCCATGTAATCTGGTTTTATCAAAAACAAAACAAAACAGAACAAAAAAGAAGTCCTGTGTGATCGGTCAGAAAGAATTTTGTGTTTGTTTAGATGGGCTCTCCATGCGTGTTGTTGGTCCTAGTGCATTTTTATGCAAACAAGTGTGAAGGGCAGACAACCTCAGAGGCCATTCCTTGTTTTTTGAGATAATGTCTCTCACTGGTCTGGGGCTCCCTAGTTAGGCTAGCCTGTGGCCATGGAGACTCAGGATCTGTAACCCCTAGCTAGAATGACAAGCCCCTGTGACCACACCCAGCTTGTACTGATTCGGTTGTTGTTGTTGTTGTTTTCACAGGTTTGGGGAATGGAGAACAAACCCTCATTCTTGAAAAGCAAGCACTTTACTGAGGCTTCTCCCAGTCCCTAGATTGACTTCTGATGCACACACACAAGATAAGCACAGAGTGAAACTATGAAATAGAACACATTCATAGTCGACCTTGGCGATGGAAGAGAAAACTAAGTAAGAGTACAGGATTTACAGCCCTTCGCTCTGTCATCAATAAGAAGAGGCAGCTGAAAGAAGTCCTGGCTAAGATGTGGGGAAAGGCATTCAAACACATGGTGGGTGGCAACAGAAACTGACACAGAAATTTTGGAGACTGGTCAAAACCAGTTAAACTCGGCGGCGTATGAATTCTACCTCTGTTCATAAATTTCTACAGATACTATACAAACTACATGTACAGGATATCTATGCTAACATGTATGACAGAGAGCTAGGAGCATGATGACATGACTAGCCTCTGTGTTCTTATTGTATGTATTTGCCTGTGAGTGTGAGTGAAGCCACGAATTTTGTTTAAACATTTAAACACCTGTGAGTGTGTGTGTGTGTGTGTGTGTGTGTGTGTGTGTGTGTGTGTGTGTGTGTGAGGGGGAGGGAGGAGGGAGGATGGAGAGAGAGAGAGAGAGAGAGAGAGAGAGAGAGAGAGAGAGTGATACCAATGTCACTGAAATTTTAAAAGACAAGTTAAAAGAAGAAAAGAGAGGTGCGTCAACAGATGGCAACAGTATGGCCTCCACACAAAGCTGACAAAACCAAACAAAAATCCCAGTGGGTAGCACTGTCAGGGACTCTGTTTATGAGTCCCAAGCCATGGCTCTGCCTTCCAACAAAGAGGCCTGGTCTTCATGACAGGGTGGCCCTCTCTTATTGCTTCAAGACATCAGCCAGTGTCCAGAGGGTATATTTTCTTGAGTGTCCTGACAAAGGAAAAGAACTGCTGAGCTCTGCAAAGCACAACAAAGTGATAAACAGGGCATCTCAGGAATGCATCTCAGGACAGGAAAGCTCCCTGATTCATACACAGATTCGGTTAACTTCCACGGACAAGGAGGAGGGTTGTTACTAATGGCTTCCCTGCATAGGAAAATTGGTTCCAGAAGAAGGGGAGGTTGTACCCAGCAGAGGGAAGCATCATTAATGTGAACAACCACACAGAAAGAGAGGACTTGGAGTGCAATGAGCCAAAAGGAAGGTCCTGTAAGCAAAGCCAGGAAACTCCAGGATGCAACCTGAGGCACCAGAGGCATCATGGGAGGCTGAACACCACCAACACCAACTTCATTAGCACCCCAAGGACTCTATTATGATATCTTAGTGTATACATATAAGCACATACACTAGATATAGTGCAATATATTGACGTATGAGTGCAATGAACACATGTGTGGTAGTATATTTTACCACATGTGTTTTATGAGCACATTGATATATATTCATATTTACAACTAAAACAATATGAATATTACTAGCCCATATGTGTACATAGCCCACATTGAACATAGATTTGGATAATTATTTATATTTTGCATTAATCCTATGTATATACTATATGATTTTGAATCACTGAAAGTTTTTATTCTGATTTAAAATACCATTATTAGGGGCTAGAGAGGTGGCTCAGCGGCTAAAAGTACCTATTGCTCTTGCAAAGGACTTGAGTTCAGTTCTTATCACCTAGGCCAGATGGTTCAAAATTGCCTATAACCCCAGTTCCAGGGGAATTTGAGGCCTCAGCCTTAGCTGGCACTCATAGTCAAATACACACACACACACACACACACACACACACACACACACACACACACACACACAGGGGCATGCACACATGTGCACACACACACATACAATTAAGAATAAAATAAATCTTTGAAAAACAAATAAATAATATATCCTCACCTAAGCACGATACTCAGTACTATCTGAATGTTTCCTGTGTCTGTGAACACATGGACATAGGCATATGTACACACATGTATGTGTACATATTTGCAGAAATTATGACTTTTACAAGAACATAATTTTACTCATTTAATGTCTCCCTTCCTCATTACTAACTGCTTCCTTAAAAGTTCTTATGTTCAGTAAGCATACCAAATATTGAAACACATTTTCCTACATCAAAAATTTTCCACTAAATTGAAGACATGTGTTTTGACACCATAGTGTATATATGTCTATAATATATATAATATATATTATGTATACATAATAGTATATGTCGTGTTCTTTGCCTCTATCTAAGGGAAAAGTACTTGGAGACAATTTCAATGAGACATTCAATCACTTGTTCCCTTGAAAGAGACCTGCTTTCTCTCCTAGAACAGAGGAGAATCGCTAGTAAAGTAGCCTTCAGGAGGAAGCCATGTAAAGGGATGTATGTAAGCTTCATTCTGAGCTTGGCTCCAACAACCTTCACTGACCAGAACAGGTTTGTGCTGGTGCTCTGAAGAGACCTCCACAGGAGCTGAGGAACGGCAACCATTCACTCAAACACACAGGACAGAAACATAGGCATATGTACACACATGTATGTATGTGCTCCCTGTGGAGTTAGGGAACGGGATCTTGACAGTCTCGTCAGCCTTCTCAGACCTCACCATCGTGCTGATTTAAAGGCAAATCTAAATCCGTGCTTGTGACGCTAAATTACCACGGGTCACATTTGAACGTGTAACCCACATGTTGCTGTCCCTCAGTTCTTCTCTGTTGGTTATAACAGAAACTATACATTCCCTAAGTAGCCCTTGGAAAATCAATGAAAACACCTAACAGATATTACTTTTTGGTCATACCCAAATGACCTCTGCAAACAGGATTGAAAGTGTAAAGTAACCTGGAAATGCTGTCTGTAAAATATACTATAAGTCTCTCTAGAAACAAGAGAGATCGCAGAGATCAGAAGAAGATGGCAGCCACTGAGAGGAGAGTTTCAGGCCAACAGAGCTGAGTCTGGACATTTGTGGCAGTTGATGATATTCAGGGCGGGACAGTAAATGAGCAACTGTCAAAGATCTCGAGGACTACCTGCCCAGGGTATTATCTGTGGGCCCAAGACACATGGCCACAGTCGCCAGGAGGTCTTGGAGAATGTCACTCCTAGAAGGTGATGTCCCAGATGCTCAGCAAGAGATGGAAGGGTAAAGATCTACTCTCAGCGCCATTTTGCTTTTAAAACAGTCTCGTTATGTAGCTCAGGCTGGCCTTGACCTCTATATCTTAGTGCTCCTGTCTCCTAAGTGTTGCAATGATAAGAATTCACTACCATACCAGGCTCAGTACTGTTGGTGGTGGAAGTGGTGTGTGTGTGTGTGTGTGTGTGTGTGTGTGTGTGTGTGTGTGGTATATGTGCACATGTGTGTGCACAAACAGGCTAGAATATGTCAAGTGTCTTACTCTATCATTTTATATCTTATTCCCTTGAATCATGTCTATCAGCAAACATGAATCAATGTGGACAGGCAGCAAATCCCAATGAGCCTCCTGTTTCTACAGGATGCTAGGGTCACATTACTGGTGCGTGCATCCATGCCCGGACACTTACATGGGTGCCAGGGATTCAAACTCAGGTCCTCATGCTTGCACAGCAAATGTTATTATGTGCTGATCTATGTACTAATTATATCTCCATTTTAATTTCATCTTAGATTAGGCCCTAGTTTGTTTTTACCCAGTTTCTGTCACTGTTGTTTTGAAACAGGATCTTGCTTTATAAACCAGGCTGGCTTTGGATTCACAGTCCCGACTTCCTGCCTCAGCCTCCTTAGTGCCAGGATTTCAGGTTTTATGTTTTTAGAAAACAACACTCGACTTTTATGGTAGTTTCTTTACGGGCTCTTTGGCTTCATTGTTCACTGCTCTAATCCTGATTCCCCACTCAGCATGAGTGGCTATGGAGAGACCCAGCATGGGTTGTGCTGGAGTCTGCAGCCTTGAGTACACTCCTTCCCTTTCTTTTTTTTTTTTTTTTTTTTTTTTTTTTGAGCTGGGGACCCGAACCCAGGGCCTTGCGCTTCCTAGGCAAGCGCTCTACCACTGAGCTAAATCCCAACCCTTCCCTTTCTTCTGATTCTCTTATGTTTCGACTCCAGGACAGAGTCACTGTGAGCATTAATTAAGATGACACATAGGAAAGTGTTTTGTAAACCATGAAGCTTTATATCAATATAAATAGAAGGTGACATTTTTTTTTAATCTAGCAGGCAATTAACTTTCTTGGCACTGTTGGTCTACAGTAATTAGAACACTTAGTCAGGCAGCATTCAAGTCCAGGAAGGTACTGATTCCAGGGGAAGAAAATGCTTTGAGATGTGCTACATGTGAAACTGCACAAGATAAAACGAGAGTCCTGATCTTTCCTTCTGCCCGTGCATCAGAAGCCAGCACAACCTCAACACTGAGTGTTGAACATTTTTCAAAACTACTTGTTATCAGTCGCTGAGGGATTTTTTTCCTCCCAAATAACCAGACATATGCTACAAAATAAGCTCAAGGGTCATAACTATTATTTCAAAATATCCTCTAAATGCACATGCATATGTATATGTATGTACTCACACATGTACACATAAATATAGCATGCATGTGCACAACTACATATACAGCTAGATATTCAATGTCTTGGATGAGTTTCCTGGAAACAGGATAAAGATGGTTTGCTTTTATCATTTGCAGCAGTATCATAGGAATTGAGTGGGTCAAACCCTATTTCTCAAGGAAATCAAGATGTGTGTGTGTGTGTGTGTGTGTGTGTGTGTGTGTGTGTCTTGTGTATGTCTCTGTGTGTTTCTGTGGTTTTGTGCCTATGTATTTCTATGTGTCTGTCTATGTGCCTTTGTATGTTCGTATGTCTTTATTTATGTGTGTGTCTGTGTTTGTATCTGTATGTATGTATCTGTGTGTGTCTGTATGTGTTTGTATGTATTTGTATATATGACTAGGAGTATGTCTATATTTCTGTGTGTTTGTGTGCATATGTCTAGTGTGTAGATGTAGATATGTCTGTGCCTATGTGTGTGGTGTGTGTGTGTGTGTGTGTGTGTGTGTGTGTGTGTGTATGTGTATGTATAAAGAACAGATGATAACTGTGGCTATCTTCCCGTGTGTGTGTGTGTATAAAGAACAGATGATAACTGTGGCTATCTTCCCTCAGGGGCTAGCCACACTGTTTTATTTTGTGAAAACATTGCTCATTACTCTAGATCTAGACAGCAGGCTAGGATAAATAGCCAGTGAGTACCAGGTATCGCCCTGTCTCTTTCTTCTCTATTTGAAGATAACAACCTTACTACATAACTGATTGTTTTTTAGTTCTCTGAGAAATCACAATGTGTTTTAATTGTGTTCATTCACACACACACACACACACACACACACACACACACACACACACACACACACACACCAACACACCCAACTCTTGCTGAGCCACCTCTAGTCCCTAAACACCCAACGTTGTCTTCTCTTTTTAAAAAATACCCATCGAGTTCCATTTCTGTTGCCCATATATTCTTGGATATGTGGATTTCCATTGGAGCAGGGTAAACTCACCAGAGACTACAATCTTAAAGCAAACCAAGTCTCCCTCTCCCAACAGCTATCAATCGCCAATAGCTCCTCAGCTAAGGATGGAACTCAGCTGGCATTTGGTCTAGCCTGAGCTTGCTCAGGTCAACAATAGTGAACCCATGGCAAAAGCCCACTGATGCAAGAGAGGCATTAACAACCCAGGACACCTTATTTCTAAGTATGGGTTCTGAGGATCCAAACTTGAGTCCTTGTGCTTTCTAGGGAGGCTGTTTCCCCAGCCCAGGGCAGAAGCATATAAAACTACATATTTACTCTTCTGAAATGGTTCAATAAAGCACTGGCCATGCACTCATGTGGATGGTAACAGGGCTGGCTTCAACGAATATGGCAGCAAGGCTGTCTTCATCAAACACTCATCTTTTTGATCAACTCAGCTGTCACTTCAGCTTTCTTACTCTTAAATATCATAGCTGAAGGTACTAAAGGTGGTTCATTTGAAAAATGTCTTCACAGACAACAACAATCTCGCTTAATTTGTATATTACATTTCACAGTGTTTTAAATGCAAATTTAAATACACAGAAGTTGATTTGGCTGGGCGTTCCCAGATCCAGAGTAAAAGCTAAAGTTGTGAATGATGTATAACTGTTACCTATATGAGCAACTAGAAGTCACCTCAAACAAACAAAAAAAAATGCCACAGTTACCTTCAATCAATGAAGGTTACAAACATCTTGCTTGGATATATACTTTTGAATGAAATAAGAACAAACAAACAAAGAACCAGAGAAAGCTTTTAGCTATCCTATCACTGTCCAGAAGTTTCTCTTTTATGTCAATTTCTACATAGGCACGCACAAGGTTGCCCTATCCAGCTAGCCTTCCACTTTCTATTTCAGTGTCTAACATTTTATTTGTCTACTAGGTATATCCAAACCTTCGAGCATTGTAACATAACACTGTCATCCTTACATTTCACACATCAGAGCTACCTAATCAAGCACTAAAATATGTTTTTAAAAAATCTCTCATAATGCTTAAAGGAAGTTTATGATTTTTGCATGAGGGTGCATTCATTCATAGCCATTCTAGCCTGTGTGAAGTTGTGTGTGACCTGGATAAAAATGTAAATACAGGCCATGTGAGATGCTGTTCAGCATTGGTTGAAGCCAGAGATGCCAATGTCTGCAGTGACATGTAAATGAACAATTTACATCCAATACCCGTCTGTCCTAGTTAACTTCAATTCAATTGCCCAGATCATATTTGCCTGTGGGCATGTATGGAGAGTATTATGGTGATCATTAATTGGTACAGGTAGGCTAAGCCCACTGTGTGTGGCACCGTATGGGTGATCCAGGACTGTATGAGAAAGCTAGCTCAGCAGGAGTCTTTGAGCAGCAAACTTCCAGAGTATTCATGTCCTGACTTCCCTCGATGCTGGACTGTGAGCTGAAAGTGTAAATCAAATGAAGCCTTTCCTCCCCCAAGTTATTTTTGGTTGGTGTTTTATCAGAGCAACAGAAAGGAAACTAGACCACCACCACCAGAATCCACAAGTTTCCAACACATTCTACAGTCCTTGCTTCCTGGTAAACTCAAGATTTCCTAACTCAGCTGTTGAAGGAGCATGCTGTTCTCATGCTGTGGGGGCTGTTGGGTGACTTCATCTGCCTCCTGAAAGGCATTCATTCATCAGAGAAAGGCCAGGGTGGTGGCTGGGCATTCCCATGCTGCTATCATGTGTCAAATACGTTTGCTTTTGGCAGAACACATATCTGAGGAGCATCTGACTGTCTGCATAGCCATGGTTGATTGTAGTGCTCTGTCCCGCCCATCCCCCTCCTCTCATCACCCTAGAACCATGGCTTCCACTTAACTTCTGTTTGTCTACTCAGGTTCACTCTACGGTTGGTTTCTGGTGTGGAGGCTCCTTTACCACTGAGTGCAGTTTATTTTCTAACAGATTGCCTGTGCAAGGGCTGTTCTTACTGGGGAGCTTTGAATGAATGACATAAGCAGACATTCTGAAGTCCCTATCTGCCCCTCTCAGGATCTGGCAAGAGCTTCTTCACACACCGCTGCATTTGTTCACACTGCTGCATTTGTTCACACCTGCTGCATTTGTTCACACCTACTGCATTTGTTCACACCTGCTACATTTGTTCACACCTGCTGCATTTGTTCACACCTGCTGCATCTGTTCACACCTACTGCATCTGTTCACACCTGCTGCATCTGTTCACACCTGCTGCATTTGTTCACACCTGCTGCATTTGTTCACACCTGCTGCATTTGTTCACACCTACTGCATTTGTTCACACCTGCTGCATTTCTTCACACCTACTGCATTTGTTCACACCTGCTGCATTTGTTCACACCTACTGCATTTGTTCACACCTACTGCATTTTTTCACACCTGCTGCATTTGTTCACACCTGCTGCATTTGTTCACACCTGCTGCATTTGTTCACACCTGCTGCATCTGTTCACACTTGCTGCACTTGTTCTCTTCTCTCTTGGGAACTCAGGTTTCTCACCAGTTCTTTAGGTTGGGTGGAAGGGCATGGTCTATTGAGGAATTTTTTTCATTGGCCCCTGATGAAGCCTCATGGCCTGGGATACCTAGCAAAATGCCCTCCCCAGGAGTCACCTACCAAGAATAGTTAGGAGAGAGCTTTGTATTTGGTGGTGGTGGGGGGTGCAATGAATTTGAAAGTCCATAGAAATCAAGTCTTTAGCCTTGAGGAAACTCTGCTCTGAGGAACCTGGATCCAGGTGAGGTGGGGTTTCATGGAGGAGCAACAGATAGAAAGCTGGGATCATGACCCAGGATCTAAATGAGGTTTCCCTGCAGACTTGCCTTCCACCCTGGCCACCATTCTTCATTCCTTACTTTAACACCTTCATGGTCTCTGACTATAAACCTCAAGTGTAAAGTTTTAATTTTGGGTCCTGTACTTTTCCTAAGAAGGTTAAGATGAACACACTGATGTAGAGTACTTAATGGGGCCAATTTAAATGTCAAGGTCATGTGTCTGACCTTGGCCTCAGATGACTGACAGTCTGACTAAGGGGCCAATTAGTTTGTCAGCCTGCGTGAGGGATGCCTTGTCATGTCAAGACTACTTGGCTAAATCCTTTTCTGAAATCATACATTTTGGTTACAAGATCTGATATATTATTCTTTGAGGTCTAAGATATTTTGAGTTGGTTTATGACAATTAACAGAACCAATAGTAGCAGGTCAATTTATACTGGCTCAGCAAACTTTGAGACTAAAAGTTATTTGTTCAATTGGCCTTTGCTTAAATTTGTGTGTCTGAAATTTAGTATTAAAATGTTCATATCCATATCTAAATGGTCATGTTTCCATCAGGTGCTCTTGAAGAAAAGAAGATCACAGTGGCAATCAAAGACCAATGAGAAGATTAGACCTAAACTTCATAATGATCAATCATTAGATCAATCATTAGAGCTTAATGGATGGGTTATTGGCAGCTAGTAACATTTTAAGCATTTTCAAATGTAGCTTACAGATTTCTGGGGATGCCTGTGCACATGTGAGGGTGTTCATAAGAAGAAAGCCTCCATCACAGTGATGAGATGTTAGCTTCCTGTTCCTCTGTCCTATTTGCACTATTGCCATCAGTGTGGTGGGTAGACACTGGGGCCTCAGCATCAGCTATGGCAGTGACACTGAGATGCAACAATGTCACCAAGGGGTCCCCACCATGTGCCCCAAGGGCTTTGTTTCTGGACCTAAGTTGTTTTTGTTTGACTGCTTGTTGGAAAAGTAGCCTTGAATCCCAAGTAGTGTGAGAGGACACTCATCTCCAAAGCCCCAGAGAATGAAGGCTGTGAGAGTTCAAGCCCCTAGCTGCTTTGCTCACGAAATTCCAACTTTTTCTACCCAGAATAGCTCCCTAAAGTGATAGCCACACAGACCTGTGTATGTGGCAGACTCTGCTGGAAGAGAGAGGTGGGAAGTTGCCAACTCCTGGGATCACAGTTGATGATGCCACAAATAATACAACTTGAGTTCCAGTGCCCAAGAGGTCATGTGATACTAATTATATGATGCTTCAGTGTTGTATGGCCAATTGTGTTAATATTCGAAAGAGCCTCCTCACATCTCAGAGAGCCAGTCATCTGTAAATGAATCAGCCAATCAAAAGATGGTGTATGGGTGGAACACTCATCTAAAGGTATGGTGCATCTTTAAGACAGCAAGGTTAACACATTCAGTGATGTGGTTTCCAAGTCTCCATGGCAACACACCCTTACAATACTGCTGTGACTTAATTTTCTGCACAGTCATCCCATGCTCAGGTGTCTAGTGGCTGATGTATGGGTCTTGTTTGATTCTATCTCTGCTGACGAGAAGGCGATCTAAAAGGAAAGCTCCCATTCTCAGACACTATCACATCCAGTGCTCAGGGCTGGTGCCCAGCAGGACACAGACGCTTTGTAAGTGATGGAGCACCACCAGAAGAGGCCCTTGCTTTCATCAAGGTTTTAGCAAAGATTTATAATCATTTCAGGAAAATTAAGATATGGAACAATTTGAGAAAGCTTAAAAGTGCCTAGATACAAGTATTTAATATGCAACATGACTTACTCCACAACAAACGAACATTTGGCGTGAGTACATGTATTTTTAGATGTTTCTTAGAATAAAAGTAAATCTGATATGTTTTGAGGTAAAAGAGATTGGGGAAATCCATATGAAATTCACACAGCTTTGCTCCCGAGACACTGGGAGAAGGTCTTGACAGCTCAGAGAGGCAGCTCAGCCTGGGGGGGGGGTACCTCACACCATCTGCAAACTGTTTTAAAACACATCAGAACCTTCTTCATGGTGTATTGTATGTACGGTATATGACATTGAAGCAAAACCTTCATTTTATTCTTGACTGAGGAAACTGTCTTGAGAAGAAAAAACATGGCTCCCCAAAGCATCTGCTGTGTGTCCTTGGTGGACCCAATAATTTATTGCTTGTTGTGGGCAAAGGTCTCTGAGGGTTGTATTGCCGAAACCTCAGAGATCATCCTGACAGTTAGAAGCCAGGATTGTATATGACACGAGCCAATGGCTAATTTAGTCAGAAAGACTGGAGAGCTGTCAGCCATAGCTCCTCTCTCCACTCAAGATGAGAACTTGGACTTGAAGTCCTTCTCTACCATCGAAAATCTCTTCCTCTTGGGATCTAAAGAGTTCACAGATGGGATCTTTAGAGGAAGAAAGATGTATGTTCTAAAATGATCTGATAGAAAACAAAATAGTCAAGCCAACAGTGTACCTTCTGAACACCACCTTCAGAGAAAGTGGCATCAAGTTCGAGTCCCGTGAGGACCCAGGATCATATCGACAATAGTTAGCGCCTTTCCCATCGCTCCGTGTTCATAGCTACTCAACTCTACCCAGATTCTGAGATGGTCCCATCTTAAAAGCCAGGCTTGGAAAGCAGTGGTGTGGGGCAGGTAAGGGGACAGGGTTACCTTTGACTGTCACGTGGACACTCTGGCTGGTGGAGAGCTGTGGCTGCACCAGCACGTTACATGTGTACTCTCCCTCGTCAACTTCTTTCTGCACATCTGAGAGTTTCAGAGTCCCATTGTTCTCAAACGCCACCTGGCGGTGGTTGAAAGGAAGCAGGTTAGCGTTCTTGTACCACTTGATGGAGTAATAAGGGTAGCCAATCACACGGCAGTGGATGTACGTGTCACGCCCTGCTATCGCAGTGATGTTTTTCATCGGTCTGATGCTTGCCGGCCCTGGAGAGACACAAGAAAACTCTTGAAAATAATTTAAGGGTACATCTCATGGAAAGAAATGGGTATACTTTTCCTTTGGCGAAAATAAATTATTTTTATGTAAATACACCTTTTTTTTTTTTTTTTTGGTTGTTGTTTGCTTGCTTCAGTTTCTTGGCATTTGGCATTTTCTACTATGAATAAAAACTTTTATTTTTCCTCTTACTACTCTCACATGAGTCAATGAATGTTAAAGTCTCTTATCAGCTACGTCTATGACCATATTTTGAATTACAAGGTAAAAGACAGCTTCACTAATTAAAAAGAGTAACTAGCCTACTCTGCGTGGCTATGCTCTCCTGGTGAAAAGGCTTAGAGCAACTGACTGTCTGGCGGATGATGAAGATGGAGGTTATGCGGCTGTGCGCTACGGACTTGAGTTAGGTACCATGGGTGTGAAGGCTTACCATGGATGTTGTGAGATAGGAAAAACGGAGAGAGGAAAGGGCATGCAGAGCATGAACCAGGAAAAGAAAGCTTCAGTGGAAAGATGTAAGAGGACAGAAAGGAGACAAGCTGACTACGGAGACCAAAATGCCATTTTCAACACCGCTGATCAGCGCCATTCCTGAGTAGGAAGGAGAGGGCAGGGAGAGGGAGGAACAGCTCCTCCCTTGCGCATTGCAAGGCTCAGCCCAGAGCATGCAGCACCCCGTCCCGCTACAATGATTTGTGTGTGTTTGTTCGAGGAGCTGATTTGACAAGCACCTCTTACGTTTATTCGAGCCTGGTACAGGACGACTCCGGCCGAGTTGTTGGCAGTGCAGCGGTAGACACCCCCATCCCGGACCTGGGAGCTGGAGATATTCAGGTAGCTGACCACGTTCCCCTCGGACGTGATCATTTGGCTGATGCGGTGGCCGCTGCCCTTGAGGATGGGGTCATCGTCCAGGGTCCAGGTGACCGTGGGCAAGGGTGTACCCTTCACATTACACACGAGGGACACTGGCTCTGCCGGGCTCACCACTTTCTCGCTAAAGGCGGAAATGATTTTGGGAGTTCCGTCTGCAGGGAGACAAAAACAGGAAAGGACATTTTAATCCTCGGCCAAGTTCACTGTTTATACTCGGGAGAGAGAGAGAGCACTGTTTATTGGCACTGTCCCCAAAACCCTTGCGCTAGGAAAAGTTTCCAAGTGACATGAATGAATGAAAGCAAAGTGATGCCCCTTTCTTTATGGTCTAACGGGAAGGAAGGATGAGGCGACCGAGAGCTCATGGTAAAACACCAAGAGATCCCATGACTGCGGTTCGAGACATTATGTTCCACTTCAAAGCCACAAACAAGGATTTTGCACACCCCAATGCTGCTTTGTCTATTTTCCCCTCGGTATTTGTAGAGATTGCTCACAAGGCATCATTTAGAATAAAAATAAAAGAGAGGGACTGAGAGAAATGCTCTAACTTTTTCATATACATTTTACTTCTGTGCATCCGGGTTCCTGGATCTCTGCATCTGGGTTCCTAAATCTCCGCATCTGGGTTCCTAAGTCTCCCCATCCCTGTTCCTAAATCTGCATCCGGGTTCCTGAGGCCTCACTTCACTCCAGCTCAAGAGTTTATGGCTGGAGGAGGCCCCTCAGACAAGTTGTTTCTCAGATGTGCTGGTTGTTAGCCATAGCACCGTTGGTATTTCTACTTTCAGTGATGAGAAAAGAACTTTGAAATGTTTAAAAAAAATTCCCCAGTCCATCAGCACTACATCTATGTCTCTTTAATTACCAGGAACCTTGAATATTTTTCGTATTTTGACTTAGATTTTCTTGAAGGACATTTTTTCAGAACCAGTTGCAACCACTTCCCTGTGTTTAAATATATGTTGTCCATTTCTGCCAGAAATAGTGTGGGGACACTTGTGGTCTCATATTGGTTATGATTGCTTTGTTTCCTATTTTGTTTTATACTGTGGATTGAACAGAGGGCTTCCTGTTCACTAGGCAGAATCAATATTTTTTAGTGCTTATTCATTATTTTTGTGTCCTTTTTTGAGGAGTGCTACTCAAATATTTTACTCATTTTTTAATTAGATTGACCTTGAGTTTCAGGTTTGTAGAACTTTTAGGTTTATTCATTCTATTTCATGTGTATGAGTGTTTGCCTGCATGTACATGTGTATGTCACATGTGTAGTGTCCTTAGAGGCTAGAAGAGTGTGTCAGAGTCCCCAGAACCAGAGTTATAGGCAGTGGTAGACCACCATGTTAGGTACTGAGCCTGGGTGCTTTGCAAGAGCAGCCAGTGTTCTGAACAGTTGATCTGTCTTTCCAGCCCTGACTCCTAAAATATATTTGGAATGTTAGCAAATATATGTAAACTAATTTATAATTATTAATTTATCAGGTGTTCATTACAAATGATCCATGATATCTGTTAGACAGACATACACTATATAGAATACCTGTTAGTGTATGTACTGAAATGGTTTCTTCCAGGTTGTGGTCCCCCTTCTACTTTTGTCCTATCTCTAGATCAGGAACAACTCTCTATTTAAGACATTTATGGCTTAACATTAAACATTTGTGTCTGAAATTTATATCAAATTGGTTTTTATGTTCGCTCCAGATGTTGGTTGAGTCCCTTAATGGCTTTGCAGACACTTATTCAAATGACAATTGGTAGTTAACTGAAAGTATTTCCTTTACCTATTGACTATCCTGTATCCTTGCGAAACTCAACTGGCTATGCCTATGTGGACACATCTCAAGATCACACCTACCACGCTTCCTTCATAGTGTAATTTACCTTGGTCCATGTAGCTTCACAGAGAGGCTACAAAACTAGTGGGAGGAATCCTCCAATTTCATTCTCCTCCCAGCTTGAATAGCTTTCATTCCTTTGTCCTCTTGTATTTACATTGGAAATCAACTTCTCATTCTAAGAAATTAGCTTTTCCATGTCAACTTTAAACTCACTCTATACATCAGTTTTTAAGATAAGATCTCACTATGCAGCCATGGTGGCTACAAACTCATGATCCCCCTATCTCAGCTTCCCAAGGGATGGGTTTTCTTATGTGTTCATCCTTTATAACCACATTTTCCTTTAAATGATTAAACTTATTTCAATAAATGGAATAAGACACCTTGACTGTCGATCCTGACATATGGGTCTCCTCCCATATGTTTTTCTGTTGTCTGCTTTTGGTTTATTTTGCTTGTCGATTTGTTTTGTTTTCTTTCAAATATTTCTAGTGCTTTAAGTTATAGAATTAGATTCCATCCACATAGCAGTCCATATGTCAACCAAGTTTTCCAAGGTGATTTAAATGATGACTTGGAGACTGTCTCCTGGTGTCTTTCCTTTGTGTCCCCTGCCCTACTCTCTGATATGTAAGTTCCAGTCCCTCAGCTCTATAGACTCCTGCACTTTGCTTTTCTTCTACTTTCAGTCCTACCTGGCCTTGGAGGTGACCTCAGAGAAAAGTCTCTAGATCCCTGTCCCTTCCTCCCAGTGCTCATCTACCATTCTGTTTGCTCTGGGGTTTTCTCAGTTCTCTACACTCCACCGAAACTCCACCAATCTCCTGTGCGTGCAAGCTTGCCTGACAGGTGCTGTTCTTCACTCCTAGAACCTGAACCTCTTATTCCTCATTTTTATTTTGTGTTTCCCAATTACTCTGGTTTAACGATAAGCCCACCATGATGAGGTTTTAGGGAATTCGGTCTCCTGGCAAAGGCTCCCAGATTTTCCCATCCATCCACATTCATGGAGAGTCCACTGTAGGCTAAGATTATTATAATTTTATCTTAATCCAGTTCTTACAGCAGGAATTATGGGAGCTGTCTGAGGATGTACTGGTCAGGCATAGATGTGTATCAGATACTAGATATACATTCTCTTTTTTGACATTAGCACCATCATCTTTCTGAAGAAAGAAAAATAAAGTGAATCTTGTTCTGAACAGAAACCGATGTAAGACTAAGTTGGGGGGGTGTGCTTGGGTCCCCACACCCATCTCTTTCTATTCAAGTGACTGACATTGTGGAGATGAAGGTAGGCATTACTCGCCCAGTGAGACCCAAGTGTCTTTGTAATCTACCCAGCTGTCATTCTGATAACAGAGCCCTTTTGACATCATTGCAGATGATCAATATGCTCTTTAGGTTTTCTTAGTTACTTGAGACAGTTGCCGAGGTAACGGGTCCTAGACAGGTAATCTTTCCTCTTTCTTTAGCTAAAAATAATGACTCTGGGAGGACCAGGGTGCATCCTGACTACCAGAACCAGCTCCTTGCAAATTGATTACTTCTGCTCTTAATTATTATGTGCGAAGTGGTGTCAGGCATTTAACACAAGGACTGAGCCTTCAGGTCATTTCTACTCTGCATTAAGAACCTCACTGTCTGCAGAAATGCTTGAATCATCACTGCTACGCCTGCTACTTCTGACAAAGGAGTTGAGGTTAAAGGTTCCATAATGGAACTATTCTCTTAGCATCAGTCAGATTTAAACTTACTCACATACATTAATGGGTTGTACTTACTCTATCCTTGGGCTATAGAAAAATAATTTCATCACTTTCACCAATTGATAATGGATGGATTTTAAATGATAGTTAATGATATAATTCCCACCAAGACATACAAATACACAGACAGGAGCCATTTCAATTATCTGGTGATAAATATATGCCTTGCTTAAATGTCACCTGTCACAGCTCTATTCCCTTGGTGATGAATGAACTTGAAGATTGAAGTACTCAGTAACCAATTAAGAAAAGCAAACAGATCATGTTATTCTACCCCGAGGCAACTCCTCAAGTTTTCCACACACCTAAGTCTGGGAACATTTTGACCAGGCTATAGACAATGGCACCAACCATAAGTCATATTTTCATCCAAAAACATTCAATTAAAGTTGAGGTTATTGCCTCTCTCTCTCTCTCTCTCTCTCTCTCTCTGTGTGTGTGTGTGTGTGTGTGTTGTATATATGCATGTGTGTGTGTGTGTGTGATCATAACTTACAGGGGCTACTGCTGGCATCAAGTGGGCTAAGGCTAGAGACTCACTTAAACATCCCACAATGTATCTATCAGGTAGACCCCAAACAAATATCCTACTTAGGCATCTAACAGCTCCCAAACAAGGCATTGCTGCATTTACACATCAAGAGAATTATGAATTGGCAGTAGAACCCATAGCTCTAGGTTCAAAGGCTGATTTTTGGCAAATAACTTTAAATATGAGTAGGAAGAATTCAGACAATCCCAAGCCATACTTCTCAATAACACTGCTCCACCCTCTCTCAGCAGAGCAATGCCTCTCCCTTGGCTGATCTAGGGAGGTTAGAGTCACTAGATGGAGAGACAGGTAGTGACCTATTTCCTCCCATGAGTGTCTCTGCATAGCCCTCTCCCTGTCCCAGGCTCTACTGGATTCTGTTTGTTCACCCTCCAACGTTGCCCACTGACCTTCAAGGACCACCTGGACATAGTCTTGAGCAGATAGCTTGTCCTTGCGAACAAAGCACTGGTAGGCGCCCCCATCACTCTTGACCATGTGATCCATTATAAGGTTCGCGTGGTTGAGTCCTGTGATCCTCACGTTTTTCCCAGGGTTGAGGATTTCGCCATTTCTGTACCAGGAGAGTTCCTGGTCTTCATTTCCTGTCACACTGCAGGACAAGGAGACCTGGCTGCCCACACTGCTTTTAACCTTTCTGGGACTGATGGTGGCTTTCAGTGGCTCTGAAGAGTTAGATAAGAGATAGAAATAAAGTAAAACATCACAAGGTGTTGACATTATTTCAATAACATACTAGGCTTTGCTGAAGCCAAGGTATAACAGCCAGGGCTCTTCATTAGGGTCTTACATTAGTGTTGTTTGGGGGACTCATGGCAGTGTTTTTGGGGATGGCACATCAGTGTTATTTGGGGTACCACTTTGCTTGGAAACACTTTTCTTGGTGTTTTCTCTGGGCCTCTTTCTCTCTATATAACAAATAGCACAATGTTGGTCACATTCCTTCCTCAGAGAACGTGTGATAGAGATACTAGGAAATGCAAGATGCTGGTTAGTAACAGGAGAATGAGTATAGAAAAAATTACAAACCTTGTCAGCGTTGTTCCAGGGGAGCACTTATGGCCTAGCCTTAGTCCATTACTATGTTTGGGCCAATAACACTGGTTACCAAGAAGAGGACTAGGTTCAGATGTGTGACCATAAAAAGAGTTTTGCTTTAATATAATGTTTATTCACTGGAGCCAGGATGGAACTCCAGTCTTTGAAATTCATGTCTCCAATTCCACAAACTCAACTCAAGAGAGGAACCTCTACAGAACATTTCCCAGATATCAAGTTTTACAGTCATAGGTTGAGACAAAGAAGAGTATATATTCTGTGCTGTAATTAGCATGTACTCCCCAAAACAACTATATATTCCCCATGTATTGCTTAAGGAGCCTCCCCATAGGTCTCTGTGAAGATTTTGTTGTAATTCTCATTGCCAGGAAAAGAAATAGTTATTCAAGAATTTGATTTGTCTATTCACCAGACGTGTGAATAGAGCCAACAAGCTCCATCTGTCTTGTTCCCAATGTCTCAGCTTCCCAGAGTACAAAGTCTCCCATTCTCAAAGTTTGTGGATTAATGAAGAACTGGAAGATTGTTACAGCCAAAAATGACATAACAGATATGTAGCAAGGACCAGGAAATCCTCAGATGTTAAGAATGGCTAGAACAGAAACCAGGGAGCAAAAAGACAGTTGCAGAGAGTGGGGACAGCAGGGATTAGAGTATGGAACACAGGTATGACAGTGTCAGATCTAGTCTGAATACAACAGAAACTCTTAGAAGTATAAAAGTGGGAGGCAAATTTGGAAGGCAATTTGAAACATCTTTATAAAGGGACCTCAATATTGAAATAATTTTTAATGTGCATGGATATGTTACCTGAATATATATCAGTATATCACATGAATGCCTAGTGCCAGTGGAAGCCAGATGAAGACACCAGATTTTCCAAAACTAAGAGTTATACACATAAGCTGCCATGCATGCTTGGGAATTGAACCCAGGTCCTTTAGAAGACTTGCTGGTGCTTATAACTGCTGAGCTATTGTCCCAAATAAAATTTGATAAAAACCAACTAAAGCATGTCTACAATCCCAGACAATCAGAAGGTTGTGGAAAGAGGACAACAAGTTCAAGGCTAGCCTGAGCAATTTAGTGAAACCCTATGTCCAAAAGTAAGATTTAACAGCAATATTGGGAACATAAATGACTGAAAAAAGGCCTGGGTTCAAACTCCAGTGCTACAAACACACTAAACATTCCTGAAGACTGTTAACTAAATAGATGGCTCAATTAAATGTCCTCAGGAGAACTGATGGGTCGCATGGTGTTGAACACTGGGGTAGAGGAAGGTAGTCATCAAGGAGGTATTGTGAAAGGGGTGGAGAATATATTAGAGTCAGCCTCATAGAGGTGTAGATGACAGCAGGGAAGATCCATTGTCCAGGACTTGGTCTGCCTGGGACAGTGAAAGGAAGGCTTAATGAGAACCCAGGACTTAAAACTTGCCTACAGGAGTAAGAGGGGAAGATGTTCCTAACAAGAAATGCTATTCAGGAAGCAGAGTTTTTGGTGACACTATTCTGGCTCTGTATACCATAGGGTTGAAATGTTGGCTGAGCACTTTGCATAAAGCTCACATCTACACTTATTTGTCACCTAAAAAGAGGCCAGGTATGCTTATGGACCCAGAACCCAAGAGAACACTTTCCATCATGAGCGGAGTCAGGATGGAAGATGTGATCTACCACAGGCTGATAGAACCTTCCAAAGGCAGGAGGGATTGGTGAAGAGTGCAAAGGACGTCTCTGGGTGAGGCAAAGAATTGCAGCTACAAAAGCAAACATAGTAGAAACATGCATCTTTCCTCAGATACTGTTCAAAATGCAGCTTATGGAAAGTGTCTTCAGAGAGAGAGAGAGAGAGAGAGAGAGAGAGAGGGAGAGAGAGAGAGAGGAGAGAGGGAGAGGGAGAGGGAGAGGGAGAGGGAGGGGAGAGGAGAGGGAGAGGGGAGAGGAGGAGGGAGAGGGAGAGGAGAGGGAGAGGGAGCAAGACAACAGTGGGAGTTAGAGCTGAAGAGAGGCAGGAGTGCCTTCAGATGATACTTTATGCTGGAGGAGGACAGATGGGAAGTTTTAGACACTTGAGATTAGACTCTGAATCCACGTGGAGGAGCAACAAAAGCAAGGTCACTTGTACTCTGACCCAGGAGGATTATCTAAGGAATTGAAAGAGTTTAGATTCCTCAGTATGTATTAAAGCAAAAACGGAACATGTGACCAGAGTTACATTGAGATGCCCTGGACACTAGCCTAAGATATAAAGTTACTTCAGTGTGGAACAAGGACCCAGAGAACTGTTACTAGAAGTGCACGTGGAGTCTATTGCCACAGTTCTGGTGGCCATCTGATATCAAATTGTTTAATCTAGATGAGGCATAACTCTTCAATCAGCTGTGGGGGTTTTCTAGCAACTCTTCCATTGCTAGACAGCCTTAGCCTGAGTCCAGGGACTCTGAAAACATAGATGGTCCCAAGCAATCACTCAAGTCCTTAATTTAAACTTATTCACCCAAGGTACTGTGAAGGCTAGAGCTACCTATGATTGGCACTGAAGCAGCCATTCCACGCACAGGCGATGTGTTGGAAAAAAAATGCTAAGACCATGCCTCTATCTTGGTGTTCATCCTGCTTAGCTCATTTTCTCCAGCTCAAAACTACATTCTAAAGGTAGGTTTTGTCAACGAAGGAACATCTTCTCTGGCTGTGGTTTTGTTGCCCCCCTCCTGGGGTGATGTTGGCCAATCCATTTTGTTTTAGTTTCTATATTAGCAAATTTGAAGATGTTTGACTAGGTCAAAGTTCACTCCACGGATACACCCTCTTGCTCCCCAATAGGTCATCAGGATCCCCTGCACATCCCTCAGGTCTGTGGCCAGGGTGGGATGAAGAGAAATCATGGGGAAGATGACAAGAAGATTCTCTACAACACAGTACAGGACCAATAGATTGGCTCATCAGGTAAAGCCACTCGTAGAGCTTTGCCCACCCAAGTTTGAGCTCTGGGATCTACAGGATGAAAACAGAGGACCAATTCTTACAGGCTATCTTCTAACATCCACAAATGAGCTGTCACACGAGTCCTCCCCCAACACAAACAAATAAATGTAAAATAATTGAAGGAAGGAAGGAAGGAAGGAAGGAAGGAAGGAAGGAAGGAAGGAAGGAAGTGGTTCAAGCTTAGTGTCGACACAATTTAAACCTGTTTTTACAATAGTGGTCCCTTTGAGAAATTTAAAAGAATTCTAGAAAGAGACTCAGATCAACCATTTTTCTGTCTTCTATCACTGAGCTACCAACATCATCCCTTCCGTTGTCTGTTTTCAGAGTTTGGCCATTAAGAAGGACAGATGGGTAGTACTATCTTGGAAAGGCATTAATACTGTGGCCTCATGAAAACCTCAAGGCAAACCCAGGCTGTGTAGCATGTGGGTAATTTCTCAGCAGGGAACGGTGGATGTAGGTCAGATGCTGTGAGGTCAGAAGAATGCGGTGGGGAGCGATGGAAATTAGCTTCTTCAGGACACCAATCACGTGGCCATGCTACTTTTCCCATTTACTATCCAACTTACGTTTCACGTACAGGCGGCCTATCACCTTGGCAGTGCCGTATCGGTTGGATACTTCACACACGTAGCTGCCTGAGTCTGAGGGGCGGCTGTTCTCAATGAGCAGCCCGGTCACTGTCTTTTGGAACCTTCCGGAAAGTTCCAGGGGCATGTTATCTTTCAGCCAGCGGTAGTCCGGCTCGGGGTGCCCAAGAGCTTTGCACGGCAGCTCCACACGCTGCCCTGCCATGGCTTTGCGGTGGTCAAACCCGTCCAGGATGGATGGGGCTGAGTTCGCTGGGTCTGCAGAAGAAAAATGAAACTGTCAAAGGCTAAGAATGGAGAGTGTGCATGGTCACTGAGAACCACAGGTGGCCTTTATACGTTAATCCTGAACCTCTTGTCCACTGTTGCCATGGATCTTTAAAACAGGCCAGACAGCTCTCTCCTGCTCACAACTTATAAAAGGCTGAGTCCTGGCCAGAGCTCTGGCTGGTGATTCTTCCTTGGTGGGAATGTCTAGAGTCGGTATGACAGAGTCATCAGCTCAGCCAAGAAGGAGATTACCTTTTGGTGAGGGGAGGAACACCACACATCTCCTTTCAACAATGGCAGAGAGAGAGCATGTGCTGTTAAATTAGCAAAATTCACAAGATAATGGGGCTTAGTATACTATTTATTTAAGTGGTCTACACTTATTTACCTTTGGTTAGCTGGTATTAACAGTACAGATTTTGGCGGCCTGGTATGATATTTCAATACATGCATGCAGTTAGTCCTGATCAAATTCAAGCCTTTCCCCACCGCTTTTCAATCATTTACTGATCACTAGTCTATGTTCAGGCTGATTTTGTTGAGGATCACACACAGATGGGAACATGAAGGTCTTGTCTTTCTCTGCCTGGCTTGTTTTACTTAATGCCACAGCCCCCATTTCTGCCCACAGGACCTGCAAACAGTGGGATTTCATTTCTCTTCGTGGTTCACTGTACTGGGTATGCCACATCTTCGTTGTTGGTTTTTAATCTGTAAATGGCCTAAATTGATTTCACATAAAAGCTAGTATAGATAGTTATGGAAACAACCTGGTCGTGCTAGGCTGTGACATACTGATGTCATTTCCTTTGGGCCTATACACGATATGGGGGAGCTGGATCACATATCTGATCTTAGCTTTGTAAGGACTTCCCATGTTGCTCTCTGTGGTGGTTCTTCTCATTTACATTCTCACAGTAGGAGAAGAGAGAGATTCCTTTCTCCACACTCTCTAACTGGAAGGAAATACTTGCCAACTCTCTGTCTAACAAAGGATCAAAGACCAGCATACACAAGGAACCCAGGAAAACAAACAAAAAACAAAAACAACTTAAAATGTTTTAAAAATACAACTAATGATCAATTTCAAAGTGATCAGATGTTTATTGAAAGAAGAAATAACTAGGGACAACAGGTATATATCAGACAGCCAACAGGGAACCATAAATGAAAACTGCAGTTAAATTCTATCTCACTTAGGCTGGTAAAAGAAAATTATTCCTTTTCCTAATACCAAGGCCCAACCTGGGCTCAGAGTTCCAAGACGTAGCAAAATAAAAGCAGCTGACCTCAAGAAACCCTTAGCAATTACAAAAAATAGATAATAGATCCACCCTTCTTCCTAAAGTTTCAAAACTAGCTCGTCTTAAGAAACAGCTTACTTACTCCGTTTTTCCCTTAAGGAAACCTTTAGACCTTCCTGACTCCTATCTACAAATCCCACTCAAATCATGGCATTCTCTCCCACCCTGATCATGCCGTGTTCACCTCTTGAGGAACCTTCCTTCAGTTTACTGTTACTGTTCAGGTTAATGTCAATTTTCATTCTTTATACCCACTTCCAAACTTAATTCTTACAAGTAGCATCAAGAAAATAATATCAAAACAGTTTGCCACCAAAATCTAGGACAAGCAACCACAATGTTTAGGCCTAGAAACAGAAAAGTGAACAGGGAAGGAGAGGGAGCTCTCCTCTGTTTGTATAGCTGTTAACTCAAATTGAAACATTTCCTTTAAGATTGGGAAAGCTCATGGAATTTACAGGACTCAGGAAGCTCATGAAACTTATAGGACTCAGGAAACTCATGAAACTTATAGGACTCAGGAAGCTCAGAAGTCCAGCAGATTAAAAGCAGAAAATGAGCTGACCATGAGCACTGGGAGAGAGCATGCAATACATGTTTTTGTTTGTTGAAAGTCCACTCTAGATCCAACGGGTCTCTTCTGTTCCAGATTCTAGCATATGTATTTCAAAAATCCCCAAGTCTCACTTCTCCTGAATCAACCTGGCCCCTAGCTCTGCAATGGGGCAAGGACAAGACAGCAAACAGCCAAAGTGAGTAAATCATGTCACCACTTAGAACAGTTAGAAGTCAAACTGCTTCCAACCCAGGTCACTGTTGTTTATCCCATAATATAAAGGTGACTGCAGTGGGAATGAGAAGCCAGAAATTCACCCATGGGAAGTTCAGTCTTGCAGAGAAAGTTTAATGGTGACTACAGATGATGTCAATGTACCCAGTAGGCCTCTGCTGCATGTTGTAAGCATCCAATTTGATAATGTCATCTCTATCTGTCGTCATTTGCTTTTTTGCCTGGGAGCCTTGTTAGAGCAGACATTTTGTTATGCCCTGGGCTCTCCAATTAGGAGCCAGAACTGACTGACCCAAGGGGGCTTCTGTACTGTATTTCTATTAAATGATTACATGCCCCTGATTTAACATTTATTTCCTCTGTCTGTACTCTCTATTGGGCTGCTCTAGTCATGCCTGTTGGATGTTATGAGTTTCTGACTTGATGTTGAAGTCCTTACTCTGCTTCTCTCTACTTACCTCTTATTGTTTATTCCATTACTTTTGTTTGCTACATGTTTAATAAACTCACCATTCAAAACACAAGCCACTGTCACAGGCCACTCTTGACTATATAGACTGCAGAGGCAAGGTTCATCCTGGCTTAGGTTTCAGGGAATGTAGTACTGAGGGGCACAGCCATAGATTATGTCCAAAGTAGCCTCTGAGTGCCTAGGTGGCTGATCTGAAAAGAATACTTCTGTAGACGACCTTGTTCTAGCAGGGCAGTTATGACCAGTGGGACAGGAAGCGGGCTGGGTTGGCTGTGCCCATCAATGGAGAGACACACAAATATGTGGGACAAGACCATGGAACAAGCAATCGCTTCAGTCAAAAGAACGTATGATCTTCCAAACTGGAAAATGCCTTGAAATTTGTGTTTATATTGCTATGTGGATGTTGGTTTAAAAGACATTAATAATCTATAAATCTGTAGATGCAAAAGCTGAAGGTTTCTGCTTGGTCCCAAAGTCTTCAGTTTGGGACACCAAGAACTAGCAGAGGGGAGGCACAGGAGGAATTTGGTCCTGAGACCACGCTCTCACCTGACACGAACAGTCTCGCGCTGTTGCTTTGTCTCGTCTCCCCTGTGTATCTGTGCCGCGTGATGCAGCGGTAGTTGTACAGCCCATCTTCGTTCTGTACATCTTTAATATACAAGGCTCCCGTGGATGTGATGAGAAATCTAGATCCTGAAACAGATGAGAGAAACGGCTTTGTGAAAACAGGCTAGAAATCGACCTCTAATTCAATGTTCAACCTGTCTTCCCAACTGTTATCAGAAACGCTTCTTGTGTAGTCAATACAGAGGCCCACACCCAGTCAAGGCACAGAGAATGAAACATACATTTCTCACCCCTACCCCATGACTCTGGGATCTCACAGAAGAACGTGTGGATAGATATCCAGGAAGAACCAGAGGCAATGGATACCCAAAAGGAAACAACATCCCTGGATGTCGCAGGGCTGAAGTAGGGCAGTTGTGACAAAATCCCAGTCTGGAGGAGTGGGTACAAGGTTTCATAATTGATAGCTGCTGTGAGAGTGAAAATCAGTTCCCTCTAAAAGAAGAGCCCTTTGTAAGCCCTATTTTCTAGGGCAGTGGGTCTCAACTTGTAAATGGAGACCCCTCTGTGGGTCATAAATCAGATATCTTGCATATTAGATATTGACATTGTGATTCACAGCAGTAGCAAAATTACAGTTATGAAGTAACAACAAAATAAATTTATGGCTGGAGGTCACCCCAATTTAAGGAATCATGTTAAAGGATAATGGCATTAGGAGATTTGGGAACCACTAACCACATATCCAAGAAAGTATGGGCAGTACAGAATGGATTTAATGGGTAAAGATATAAGAGAAGACAAAGTTTCAGATAAGGGGATGGATCTGGGAGGATTTGGAGGTGGGGTAATTTGGGGGGGGTCTCAAAACACATTGTCTGAGATTCTCAAAGAACTAATAGAAAAAATTAAAAGTAGAATAGGAACAACTCAATCACATCAACAAGTCCTTCTGTGAAGAATTACTTATCTAGTTAGGGAATCTTCTCACAATGGGTACAAGCTATTATGTATTTACTTAAGGGCCAAATCTGTTTCAGCTTTTCTCTTAGTGCAAGCTGGGATACTTTCTTTTATTAAATTACACAATAAACATATCATCTTATAAATTCACACTCATGTCAGGTATTTACCTCTCTTAGAGCAATAAAACTAAGATGTAATTGCTATATACCTAATTTAGCAGATTTTCTGGGACTATGCACCTCCTTTTAGGATGCAATAAGTTAAGGGAAAATACATTTTCTATTGCAAATTCATGAAGGAGCATGCACTTTTTCCATCAATTTTGAAATATGTCAACAAAACATAAAAATGTTAAATAGCAAACAACAAAGTAGAAAGATGTACCACATACTTGCCAGGGAAGTCTTACTCCCTCACAGATATAGGCAACATTCATCATTCTTTCTAGGTTAAAGTTCAACTCTTTGTGTACTCCATGTTTGTGGGTATCTGGGTCTTTTTCAGTCAGTTTGAAATAACGAATGTAAAAGACAGACAGTTACTGTTTTTCATCCCAGTGAGGAGGATTTGTTCTTGGCTCCCCAGCTCCACATCCTAGCTGTGGTCTCACTCTTACCTGTGTGATTCTAGCTTCGCAGACAGACCGTATTATCAAATATCACAGCTTCAGAAGGATGAGATTGCCTTCCCTTTGAAAGTATGAACTTCTAAATTTACAGCACGAAATTATAAATTTCTAAGCCTATCACACAGTTCAATTATAATTTAATAATGAGACATGTAAATGTATAGAAATTGCCCTTGTTATGAATCCTAGCCTTCTGCTGGAGGGTGGCTCAGCCACTTTTGTCACTGTTGGAGTTGTCTGCGGAATATTTCCACATGGGGCCTGATTCCACCTGAGAGAAAATGTGATTCGTATCTGGAAAAAAGGTTAGAATGCAAATATATCATCTTCTATTTCAATTTTTCTGAGTTCAGTTGAAAGCCTTTGTCGTTTGCCATTATAGAATTATCAGATGTCTTATGTACTCTCTCTACAAGCATGTGTGTGTATGTATGTGTGATCATGTCTGTCCAGGTATACATATCTATGTACAGTCATGTGTGTGGCAGGTGTGCATGCATCTTCGTGTCTGTACATGTTCGTACGCATGGCTATACAGGTGAGTTCACATGTATCTGAAAGCCAGATAGTATTGTCATTCCTTAGGCTAATCTTGGTTGTCAACTCAACTGGATTTGGAATCAATCAAATGCAAGCAACTTGGGATTTACCTTATCAGATTATTTGAAGTGGGAAGACCTACTCTAAATGTAGGCAGCACCTTCTATCTGTATAAAAAGGAATGAGAGAAATAAATGTGGCTGTTTTTCTGCTGCTCTCACTCCTTCCAGCAAACTTATTTATCCTATTGCTAGAGTATTTGCTGATACTAGAGCCAGCGTCCTTGGACTCCCACTGTGGCTGATACCATACCTTGGCAGGGGTGGGGGGTGGGGCACTCAACTGTTTCAGATAAAAGGCATGGGAGTGAGTCAGGAGTAGCATTCCTTCATGTTTCTGCTCCAGGCTCCTGCCTTGAGTTTCTGCCCTGACTTCCCTCAACAAACCGAAAGTTGTCAGCTGAAATTAATGTTTTCGTCACCAAGTTGCTTTTGGTCACAGTGTCTAGAACCAGAGAAAGCAAGCTAAATAAGGGTTGTTTATTTACTTATTTCTAAGACATTGTCTCATCAATTTGGAGCCCATTGTTTTAACTAGTATTGCTGGCCAGCAAGACCTGAGAATTCGCATGCCTCCAACTCCACACTGTTGTGATTGTAAGCCCATGCCACCATTCCTGGTTTCTTTGATATGAGTTTGGGGGAATCAAATTAGTTGTCTTATGCTCACAAGATGAGTGCTTTATAGACTGAAGGATCTCCAGTGTCCAACTTTACTGACTTAGGGTCTCAAATATTTCTGCTACAGGCATTATTGCCTCATAATTCCTATCTCGCAAGGACCATGTGTTATCCACAGGACATTTGCACTGATAAAATTTGAGAAATCATAAATTCTTATATAAGATAAAGGCAATTCAAAATAACTAAGAAAAGACCAATAAAGACAAGCCCTGCCTTTGCATAGTTTAATGCTATTAAAAGCAGTATCTATCAAGCCATTTGCTTTAAAAATGAAAATGCTTAATGATAGAAAGCTATAAAAATTCCTCCAAGTTTCTTTCATACAATCTAGATAAGTTTTTTTTAAATCTGCTCTTCAAAATGAAGCAATGAGAAATCTTTTACCACTTGTCATGTGTCATTGTTCTGCAAGTATTTCTTATCAATATAAATTGTGTGGAACAAAATATGTTTTCTTTTTCAATGTATTTTACATAGTTATATAACACTGCAATAACCCCTTCTTTTTGCAGTGACAGATGGGTAGGACAAGAAGGAAACATATACAGATGCTGTCATCTTTTGAACATGGGACATTTCCTTGAGAATTGAAAAGCCATTAGCTGGGAAGATGTAAGTAGTTGGCCATCTGTGATGGCGCTTTAGCAGGGTAGGAGCAAACCCGTGATGGCTGCCCTGGTCCTATGTTGGGGTAACTTTGTATGGAGGTATGTCCCTGTATTTTCCATTGCTGATCGCTTTGCCTACAGAGAACTAAATACTGGCAGGATTTTGGTATTGTCATTTCTATGGCCCATCACCAGTTTTCTGTATGCTTGTCCTTCCTCACCTTCCTAAAAGATGATTCTCTGAGATTATAAATAAGAGCAGGGTGCTGCCATGGTAAATTGGGAGCAGGCAGCTCCCAATGCCTAAAGACAACCCTAAGAGGTGGATTAACATAGCTTTTACTGCTGTTGTTTAAACTGGAGAATGTGGCTTTTCAGTATAATAAAGAGCTGAGCTGAGGCAAGAAATCCAGGGGCAGGACTTCCGGGCAGGCAGCGATATAGGCTGAGAAACAAGAAGTAGGGAGACTGTGTTGCACAGAGAGGCATAAGGGAAGTGATCAGAGCTGGAAGCAGGCAGTGAGAACCACCACAGGGAGAGAGACAGTGGATAAGTCAGGATAAGTTTAGATAGCTAGCTGAGGGACTGCCTCAGCAAAAGGTTAACAGCTTTAAACTACATAGAAGTCTCCTTGTCTTATTTAAACCTCAAGCTGGATCCACAAAAATACTGCAATAGTCCTGGGCATGCTCCCTCTAATCTGCTAACTTGGCACATGACGAGGACTCGTAAGACATCAATTCAGAGGAAGTAGAATCTTCTACTACGGTGAACCTTTATGAGCAGTTCAGAGGGTGGGGAAGGAGCTGACCTAGCTTGCCTTTGATGACCTCTCCTTTGCGTCTGATTCCCATCTTGAAATTGATCAACATGCTAAAGAAATGTTGCAGAAGAATAGAGGCCTTCTGCCATCATAGGTTATGGAAGCCACGGCCCCTGGGTCATCTTAATGCCAAGCTGTGTGGAACTTTTTGGGGGCAATAAGAACTGAGCAAAGTCATATGATGGGCCCTCTATTGTGTCAAGGTCCCTTCATTGTCACTTGGCTTTCTGCTGCACTCCCTGCCTGATGCATTTCATGAAAGCCTCTTGAGTCATGTAGAACAAATGGGTTGTTCATACTCTTACATGGCTCATAGATTCTTTTAACATAGACAAATTCTTAAGTGTGGATTATTAAAGGCAATAAAATATGACACCCCCACCACACATACATACCTTGACGGTCAAGAACTGCCTGGTAACAATTGCCCAAAGGCAAACTTTACAGGTAACATTATTTTGGGTGTAGGCTAAAGGGAGGGGCTATAGAATTTTATGTGGAAAGATTTCTCAGCTATAGTTTATAGTCTTTGGTATGTTAGATACTCAGCAAGTCAGAATAATAGCAGTAAGTGACCTTCGAGTTTGTCACTGTGAACCTCAGTGATCACTGGGCTGCACAACTCTGGTATCGTGGGATGTCTAGCTTCTCAAGAGATACTAAGCAGCCCCCGAGCTCTTAGGTGCTTAAGCTCCTACATGTGAGCTTCACTCCATCACTTTTCTGCTTCACCAGACTGTTGCCCCTGGATTACTACTATTCCTGTTTCTGTACTTGTGGGTGTGATATGTTTAATGTCCAGAGTGAGGGAACAAGTGTGCAGTTAGGACTCTGGAAGCAGAGGGGAGGTAGGGGATGGGGGGTTGAGCCACCCTGCAGTCAGGTAACGTTAGCAGTATTGTAGGTCCACTAAAATAAATCTGTGACAAAGTCCAAGTCCAGCTGGCCTGCCTGGATGCGCCAAATGGGTTGGTGGGGGTATTTTTATCTAGACACACAGGACTATCTCAGAAAATGGACATTTACACAGTAGCGTTATGGAAAAGCCCACAGGACAATGGCCTCCTGAAACTCAACCATGGTTCAGTCCAGTTGCATCAAAGACAGGGATTAAAATGGGAGATGCCTAAAAGCTCTGTTTGGATGTGGTATGGGTAGTAGAAACCCTCAGGTTTAGCCGCTGAGCTTCAAAAAGCTGCCGTGTGTTGAGCTGATTATCAATGCTCCCGGGATAAGTAAGCATGGGCAAGGTCCAGGGTCTGGGGACTTGCTCATCCCTGAGCTAGCAAGTTTCTGAGCTTTAGGAATGCAACCATGGCAGAAGACACAACCTTATCCCCAAGGGGCTTCTGTCAGAAACAGCTTTGAGCCTTAAAATTAAAAACATGAAGGAAGGGAGGAAAGAAGTTGGAATTTAATCCCAAAACCTGTATTTATTCCTTGCACCAGTTTGACATGAGTGTTTAACTCATCCAGTAAGATACATGCTATTAATTGATTTGTTCTCTAGTTGGCTAATTTGGTACAGACTCTTACACATAATCAAACCAAAAGTCCTTTTAGATGGTTTGAAGTGGACCAAGCTTTCCTGTAGTGGGCTTGGCCTAATGCTGCTTGAATTGTAATGTTAATTTGGGTCCCGAGATTGTTTACATGAGTGTCCAGACATAAGACATTGAGGTACCTTGCCCCCAGGTGGCTCTGATCGGTAAATAAAGATACAGGCAGCTGATGGCTGGGTAGTGTAGACAGAGGTAGGATTTTTAAGATTTATGGGTTTGGGACTGAGAAAGAGGAGGCAGGAGGGAGACCCCCTATGCCTGGAGGAGAAGGAGAACGGGGAGGAGGAAGAGGGGGAGGGGGAAGAGGGAGAGGAAGGAGAAGAGGAGGAGAGGGAGGAGGAGTGGAGAAGGGGAGGGGGAGGGAGAGAGGGGAAGGGGAGGGGAGTGAAGGGGAGGGGGCCACAGTGGCTGAGAAGAGTGGAGGCCAGGGAGGCATAGCCAGCACGTGAAGGAGCCTGGAGAGTGCAGCCCAGTTGGGCAGCCCTCTGGGTTCAGAGCGGCCAAGGTGGAATATAGAATTTAGTAAGAGATAACTCTAGATTATTAGCAGGATTATCAGTGGGAGGTGGATTAATTACTTGTAGGTTAGGAAGTGGCCCAGCTATTGTGCTGTTTCAGGCCTATCAAACTATAAAGGCTGTGTTCATGTCTTTCATTTGGGAACATTAAGCATTGAGGTGGGTAGTGAGCCTGCTGGGGACTTAACCATTAAAACTTAATGCCACACTTTCCTACTTTGAGAGATCTCTCAGGATCATGGAGAAAACTCAGTCTTCAGAATCTGATGGAAACAAACTCTAATAAGCTATCACCCCTCTTTCGTGTTGTGTGATGCCATTCAAGCAGTTCAACCCTCTAAACTTTGGTCTGTTCCTCTAAGGAAGACAAGAAATCTGAAATACCCTCTTTGGTCTACCATTTACAGTTAGGTGACTACACAGATGTCAGGAGGACAGATGCAGCTCCGATTTCCAGGTGACAGCATGGGTAATGAGGTATTGTATATCCCAATGTAACAACGGGCGAATCAGCTTCAAACAGCTCATCATAAAGAAGGCTGTGTAATTGTGGTACCAATTGTACATATGTACATACAAAAGATTATACTTCATAAATATGTGCAGTCATGACTTGCTATCTAAAATATTAATAAAAATAATCAAACATAGATTTGATGATAAAGAACACGACCATTCCGTTCTGATAGGGATTGATCGGCATGTGTATCCATGCTGTCCCCATAAACATTGGAACACAAAATGGTAGGGCTCAGTTTTTGAAATATCGTTTATTTAATGCATTTTTAAGTTTTCACTCTTGTTAGCTCTTAGAGAGTTTTAAGTTTCACACACAATGAAACTGGCCTTGCAAGACACGCCCACTGGTGTACTAGTGGCATGAACAACATCAGAGTAACCAACCACTTTCTGGTAGGATTTACACCCAACTCTACAAGATAAAACCCATACCTGATATCTTATGAGGTCCAAGAACATATGGCTAGATGGATCATAGGCCCTTGGATGAATCTTATACAACTGTACTGCTAAACGGACAGGATATGAAACTGACTCCTGGTGACTCCTCATTACTCCCTTAGACTAATACGTCTGTCATCAATCGTCTGAGAAGATTGTTTTCAGTAGATGGTGGTTAACACACAGACCACAACTGGCCAAGATACAGAGAATAAGAGACCACAGAATGCTTATCCCTTAAGGGAATGTATGTCTAGTACCACCCCTGCCCTGAAGATTCAGGGATCTTTGTAGAAGAAGGAGCTGAAAGAGTGTAAGAGTCAAAGGCGGTGGGTGACTACAGGAGAGATCTCAGTCAGCAGGGCAGCTGCACATAGGAGCTCCCGGGAACTCATTTTTAAACTATGTTTTTAATCACACAAGGCAACCTCACTTAGAAAAGTCTAGGCACGGAAATGACACGGAAGAGTTTTATACCACAGTTCTGACATTCGACCATGGGTAGAGCTCACCAAAGTGCTGGCCTAGTGTACATGAGGTTCCGGGTTTGATCTGCAGCATCACAAACATACATGTGTATGTGTATGTGAATGTGTATACATACATGTATGTATACATGTACTTGCACGTGTGCATGTATATATTTCTGTCACTTGGTAAAATGTATGCCAAACCTTTGAGCCAGCGTTAGAAGACCTAGCTGTGTTAACTGAGGTATGAAAAGAAACAATATGTCTAAGGACATCTTTATACATTTTATGACAGAATGTTGGGGCAGGAAAGTCACACAGACTTCAGTTAGACACTGAACGATTGTTCAAAATGCATACAACAAAATACTATGTGAGAGTACTCGGAGGCGGGGATTGGGGAAATTAGCATATGAGATCATGTGTGTAGGACCATGTAATAGGGTTAGTGCCTCATAGAATGAAGAAGTAAAGCAAGTTCATTCTCTCCTTGCCGTGAGAAGATGTGTCAAGGAAGCAGTTACCTGCAAGCCGGAAAGGGATGTTAAACAAGAAATGATTTATCAGACTCCTTGGATTTCTGCCATCTGAAACCGTGAAATAGAAGTATTGTGTCACTATTGTTTAAATCATTTATCCAGTGGAATTTTCCCCCAGCATATGCCTTCAGAAGTCTTTGCAATTGTCCAGTGGGACCATGGTGGGGACTCAGGAACTTTCTTTGATGTCATTGTCATGTTGCTTCAATGGTCTGACCTGATGCTTAATATCTGAACATTTGATATACGTCAAGAAGTCCTGAAAGTTAGACATTATGTGGCCATTGTAGTATAGCCAATAGCAAACCACAACAAGGCTCTCTCTTCCTACCTGCAGACTAGCCATTGATCTATCTGCATGCCTGCTCTCCACTGCATGATGCGTGGCTAAGGAAACCCAGTGCCAGACCTGCACCTCCAGCCCACTTTCCACTCAGCATTCAAGCCTGATGCGATCATAAGGAAAAAACACTGACATCTCTAGATGTTGTTATGGAATCCCACCACACCAAGTATCCCAGGTGTCAGGATGGTGCCCCACCATGCCAGGTCATATTTGCTGCCTATTAAGATTTGCACTGTGATCTCTGTAGACTTACCTCTATTCCTCTCTTTCCTACCAGGTTTGAACACTCTCAGAATCTTCAAGTCCCACTCTCTTTCTCAATACCTGTTTTAGTGCATTTCTGGTCTCAGCTCCTAGATTTAAGTTTTTACTAGAGTTGTCCGCATTCTATATACCCACGGCCTTGCTTTACCCAGGCTGAACTTTATCATATCTTGATGGGAATGTATGCTGTCCATGCACACGACACTGGTTTGAGACCCCTCTCCTGCACGTAGAATAGCAAGACCACACTGCATGCTGTTCAACTTCCCAGCCTCATTGCTCACAACGGATCATGATTATACCCTCCGAGAGTATTTGTTAAATCGATACGTGTGTGAGGAAATCTGTCATCACATCCATGTTCAGGATGCTTTCCTAGATGAGGGAACAGCTCAGTAGTGAAGAACTTGCCAGAAAAGCTTCAGGACTAGAGTTTGGATCCCTAGACCCTATAACAAGCAGATATGGTAGCTGCCTGTTATTCTAGCACTCAGAAGGCAGAGCTAGCGAATCCCAGGGCAGGTTGGCTAGCTTAAGTAGTCAGAATCAACAAACACTGGACTCAGTGAGGGATCCTGTCTCAAAAACAAAAAAACAAAAAACAAAAAAACAACAACAAAAAACAAAACCAAAAAACCCCCCAAACAACAACAAAAACAAACAAACAAAAACAAAACAACAACAAAAATAACCCAAGTGTACAGTGATCAAGGAAGACAGCATTAACCTGGAGGCTCTACTCATGTGCACACACATACACATGCACCAGTGTATGTGTGTGCTCACTACATGCAAACAGGCACACATATACCACATACACATATACATATAAAACATTTTCTATTCAGTTTGGTAAAAAGGGAGGAAGATAAGATATACAATTTTAGATCCCAACATGATTACTTCCCTCATGTACAAACCATAGAAAGTGCTTTGCCCCTCTCCTAAATAATCTCACTCTATTACCTGAGAGCAAGTGCATTTTTTAGGATTTTGATGCTAATTATTCTTTCACTAGACACTCTGCGTCTTTGCTGTGCAGCTGGGTTAGGTCTTCAATAGAGACTGCAGAATTTTCAAAAAGATTTTAAAAGCATGCTTGATTTTTTCTTTTTACTCCAAACTATTCTCTCAGTTTGCTTTCCTTATCCCTCGCTACTTCTGTCTGAACGGAGCCAATAATAATTAAAAGAGCAGATGGCTCTGCTAATCAGATGTCGCCTGGTAACACCACATAAAGAACCTGTCTAGGCTGTGCCTGCCACCTCGCACTGACAGCCGCACCCCCGCATGATGCTTCCTCAAGATGGCTTGCACAGCAGTGTTGGGAAGTCAGGAGACTGGAGTTGGAATCTGAGTTCTAAGTCTAGAGTGTTATGAGAGGATCCTGGAAACAAAGATATAACATCTTAGAAGCGGGAATGCTCAAATAGCATTAACTAAATTAGAAGGGGAAATGGGGTGACTTTCAAGCTCTCGATTTCTCTTAGTTCAGATGTAGGTCAGAGAGGAATTAGACTCCTGGAAGGGCTCTACTGTGCCCTCTGTTTTCTGTGTTAGAGACACCAGCAGGAGCTGCAGATGGGACCCCAGGGAACAGCCTGGGGACAATGGCTCCTTGAAGAACTGCACTGGCAGCTTCATCTGAGAGAACTGAAGGAGGGGTGGTTACAATGGCTGGTGTGAAGGTACAGCTAAAACATTCTCCGTCTAACATATACCCTTAAGTTCTCTGAATATGACCTTATTGGTCATGGTAGTGGATTACCTCAGGATGAATCACATGGGTGAGAGGGCATGATGCTCTGTGACACGATACAAAAGTTCAGACCCAGAAGTGCCTGAGTAGCAGTGGGAATCCTGAGGACATGGCTGCTCCGGACTAATCTGCTCACACCAGGGTGATGCTGTCTTCTTGGGAGCACCGTTGCGTGAAGTGTGAGAGAGAGAGCTGGGCTGCGTCACAATCTAACTACAGAAGATCCTATTTCTAGACTAATCATAACATTAAATATCCTGCTGCAACAGCTCTCATTGTACAAAGTTAGCTTAAAAGACACTCGAATCTATTCCCCAGGACAAAATCAAAGACTAAAAGGCTAAAACGAAAGATGCCACATGTCCTAAGAACAGATGATCTGGTATTGTGAAAATGCCAATTTTCTGAAAATAAAAAGAAAGCAATTCATCTTCCTCCATTTCTGGACAAAGCCCAGTTAGAAGTCAATTGCACCGATGCCAACTAAAGTGTGTTATTTCCACCCAGGAGACTAGAAAATTCAAAAGATATTTGAGAATACGTAATCTTCGTGGGAGTATAGGGAAATAAACATGTCTTATGGAGTATAAATTGGTGAAATATTTCTGGGGACAACTTGTGTGATTATTTTCACTTGTAAGTACTGTATATACTTCAACCCAAATACTCTGTCCTAAGTAAATTCACAGATATAGCCAGCCATATAATAATATGGCTCAAAATGCATTGAACTATAGTTTCCTCTGACATTTCAGAAACAGTAGGATCGAATTTAGGGTTATTGGTTAATTAGTATGCTCATACTCATGGTGATTAAAAGGCTAGTAAGGCAGAGTTACCATAGTTCTGTAAAGATCTCCAAGGTAATCTGTAACAATAACAAAATGATACATAAATCCATGTACTATATATGTGCACATATAAATTTACATATGCAAATGAACAGGGGTACGGAAGTAGCGGATACTGAAGTGATCTGGGAGAGGAGCAGACTGCATTCTCTTTCTTATGCCCGCACTCCTTGCTGTCACACACATACTATTAGCCTACTCCAAGAGGAACAGTGCGTGTGTCTCACAGCACATGCAGACCAAAGCCCTGGTAGCATGGAGACGCAGGAGGATCAGAAGGGTAGGACCACACAGATGTGTTGAAGGTGGCCTGATTTCACTTGTTTTCCAGGCTGGACCCCTGGTGGTCATGGATGCAGCAGATAGAAACACTTACAACACTTCTTTGACCTTTCTCATCCCCAACCAGCTGTGCCCCCACCTCCTCGTCCTCCTCCGCTGCATCCAGTTAGACCGTCAGTCTCTGACAGCAGCTTCTCCTTTCCCTCCTGTTTCTGTCCTTTCCCAGTCACCTTGCATTACATGATTGTGTATTCAGGAAGAATAAATTTGAGGTCCCCCCCAGCAGGAAATAAAGCATTCTGGTTCAGGCAGTAACCTCCCCTCACCTGAGTGTTTGTAACCTGTGATGTCAAGAAAGGCTTACACTGAGGCAGTTAATGCACAGCACAGGCA